>NC_043707.1:88217908-88223216 GCF_006229205.1 Suricata suricatta
GAATGTATATACCAGGAGTGAACACTAATTTTAAACTATGGTGTTTAGTGATAATAATTTTGTCATTGTGAATTCTTTGATTTTAAAAAGCATATTACTGGTACAGGATGTTAATTCCAAGGGAGGCTGTGCATATATCTGGGTTTGAGTGTAGGAGAACTCTGTCCATTTTAAGTTCAATTTTTCTGTGAACCTAACATATGCTCAAGGATTTAAAGGAAAATAAGAATATAATGAGGATAGCAAGAAAAGCTACATACAGAACCAAATAGAACTTCTAGAACTGAGAAAGATATCTTGTCCATTTTCAGGGTCACTAGATTGAGTATATATTTCTGAATGTGATTACTTTAAGAAGAATATAAATTTGAGTACATGAGCTTGATATATCTGAAAATAAATCAGTTAGATGTTATCTTCTGGTTCAATTTTCAATATCTGATATGGATTCAGAGACTAACATGTCCTAAGTACATCTTCTAAAATTAAAATACATTTTCATATTAAAGGAGAAAAAATTATTTTAAAACTATGATCATTTTCTACCTTTTGAAACGTGAACTTGTTGTAGAGGTCTGTTAAAACTTAGCCCCCATGTTATATCATATGTGTAAATTACCTCAGAATGGACCATAGATTTGAATGTAAAAATTAAAGTTATAAAGGTCTAGAAGAGGATAAAAGAGAAAACGTTTGTGATTTTATCATAAGAAAAGATTATTTAATATACAAAAATCCTTACATGAAAGGAAAAATTGATAAGACTTTTGCAGTAGTTAAAATGTCTGCTCTTTGAGTAACACTGTTACAGAAAAAAAATGCAAGCAACAGTCTAGAAAAATATGTTTACAATATACATCTGACCAAAGACTTAAACTAGGAATATGTAAAGGACACATACAGCCGATTAAAAAATATATATATTTATATATTAAATATATATTAAATATATAAAACATATATATATTAAAAAATATATACATATATAAACAGGGGTACCTGGGTGGTTCAATAGGTTAAGCGTCTGACTCTTGATCTCAGCTCAGGTGATCTTAGGTTGTGAGTTCAAGCCCTGCATTGGGACCCATGCAGGTGTGAAACCTACTTAAAAAAGGAAAAAGAAATATATATAAAGTATAATAAAAAAAATAGGTGGAAGATTTGAACAGAAACCTCACTAAAATATATATATAAATGATCAATAGACACCTTAAAAGGTACTAAATGTGATTTGTCATCAAAGAAATGCAAGTTAAAACCATAACAAAACGCCACTAGACACTAGTTGGAATGGCTAAAATTGAGAAGACTGACAACACCAAGTGAGACTATGGAGTATTGGGTTTTTCATATATTGCTATGGGAATATAAAATTACACAAGCATGTTGGGAGTCTGTTGGGAAGTTTCTTAAAATGTTATATATAGATCCACCCAATGATCCAATAATCCCGTTCCTGGATACGCACCCAAAGGAAAGAATACATATGTCAGCATGCCTGGGTGGCTTATTTGGTTAAGCATCCAGCTCTTGATCTTGGCTCAGGTCATGATCCCATGGTTTGTGGGATAGAGCCCCTGTGCTGGGCTCTGTGCTAACAGTGCAGAGCCTCCTTGGGTTTTCTCTCTCCTCTCTCTCTGCCCTTACCTGCACACGCTTGCTTGCTTTCCCTCAAAATAAAAAAAATTTAAAAATAAACTTAAAAAACAAAAAGAAAACATATGTCTACAAAAAAGATTTATGTAAGAATGTTTATAGCAGCTTTATTCATAATAGCTCCAAACTGGAAATCGCCCAGACATCCATCAACAGGTCAACGCATAAACAAATGATAGAGCACAAATCAGCAATAAAAATAAATGAACTACTTATAGACATAATAACCTTGATGGATCTCAAAAACATTGGCAAGTGAGAGAAGCCACACACAAAAGAACACATATCAACGAATCCATTTATATGATATGCTATCACAAACAAAACCAATCTGAGATGATAGAAATCAAACCAGTGCCTGGCTGTGGTGGGTTGAACTTAACCAGAAAGTAACATTAAGTAATTTTTTTGGTTGATGGATATGTTCTCTATCTTGATTGTTTTGTTGGTTACATTGGTGTGTATATTTTTCAAAACATATTAAACTATACAGCTAAAATCTATGAATATCACTGAATTTTCTCACAATTAAAAAAATGCTGCATTATTTATATTATCAGGTTCATTTAAAGAGTGATATACCCCTGTTATTTCTTAACAGATATTGAGGTATAAGTGACATGCAATGAACTGTACATATTTGAAGTATATAATTTAATAAACTTTAATATATCACCATAATTAATGAATATATACAATGATATATAATAGTAATGAATGTATTCCTCATCAGATGGTTTTTCATGTTCATTATAACCCTTCCTTTCTGTTCCTCTTTGCCCCTGCTCCTCCTTAAGAAACTACTGATTTACTTTATATCCCTTTATAGATTAGTTTACATTTCCTAGAATTTGATATAAGTGCAAGCATATATTACATACTCATTTGTCTGGTTTCTTTTCATTTAGCGGAATCATTTTCAGGTTCATTAATGTTGTATGTATCTATAGTTCATTCCTTTTAATTACTGGTGAGTATTCTATTATATGAATATCCATTGCTGTGTTTATTCTTTCACCTGTTGATTGATATTTATTTCCAGTTTGGGACCATTACAGATAAAGTTGGTATTTTTATACCAGTCTCTGCATAGACATTTGCTTGGGTCCATACCTACGAACAGAATAGATTGATCATATGTCAGATATATACTTAATTTTCTTCTTTCTTAAAATATGCCTTCTAAGTGCTGCTTTAGCTGAATCTCATAAAATTCGATATGTTGTATTTTCATTTCATTAAAAATATTTTAAAAATTTTGAGACTTCTTCATGGACCCATGTGTTATTTACAAATGTGTTGCTTAATATACACATTCTTTGGGATTTTCTAGCTATATTTCTGTTATTAATTCTAATTTAATTTTATTATGGTCCAAGAATATACTTTGCATGATTTCTATTCATTTAGATTTGTTATGGTTTTTCTTTTTGTGATCCATAATATTGTCTATTTTAGAGAATTTGCAATGACACCTGCAACAAATATGTATTCTGGTGTTTTTGAATGGAGTGTTTTACAAATGTCAGTTAAGTTAAATTGATAGTGATGTTCAGGTTGTCTGTATCCTTACAGATTTTCTGGCCTCCCTGTTCTATCAGTTATTAAGAGAGAAGTGTTGAAATGTGAATTATAATTGTGGATTTATTTATTTTTTCAGATCTATTGTTTTTTGTTTCATGTATTTTGTTAGGTACGTACACATTTTGGGTTGTTATGACTTCCTACATAATCAAGTGCTGATTTTTTCAATATATAGGCAGAAACTTGGAGAATATAAGAATAGATATTAAGGGTGTTAGATACTGATGGAAAAAATAAAAAGATACATCAGGACAAATTTATTGACATGAGTCCACTAACCACAGGTTCTGTATTTAGTAGAGTCTAGTACTGTATTTAGTACAGTAGCTCTAGGTATTCAAAATGGCTCTAACATTTGATTGTTTGTTGTTATTGCTGGCTGATAATGGATTATGTGGTTTTCACTAAATAAAGTTGAAATGTTAGAACTGCTTTGGTACACTATAGAGAAAGGCATCTGAAGGCTTCAGGACATTAGAATGTTAGGGTGAATTTATCATGATGACCTGCTTACCCACTGTGGAAGGGTCCAGATAATACATTTTTTTAGCACAATTGTGAAAAATTAGTTCGCTGGGTACCCCAACATCCTTGAAGAATTCTGTGGTCACTGTTCAGAAATTACAGTGGGAACTTCTGCCAGTCAACTGAGATCCTGAGTGGCAGAGGATAAGTGGCAACAATTAATCACCAATGAGAAGGTAGGCATGGTTACCATAGGGGAAAGAGCAGTAATCAGAATAGTCTGACTCACAGAAATCCATGGCATTGGCTGGTTGATCACCATGCCCTTAGAAGAGAAATAGGTAGGTGCAGTATTGATTTGCCAGGACTGCCATAACAAAATACTTCCCCATAGTTCTGGAGGCTGGAAGTCCAAGCTCAAGGTGTCAGTACAGCTAGGTTTCTTCTGAGGCTCTCCTTTTGGCTTGCAGATTGCTACCTTCTGTGGTTTCTTTATGTTTTCTTTTTTTAAATCCATGCTTGTACAGCCCCTGTGTCTTTTGGTGTGTCTAAGTGTCATCTTCTTATAAGGATAGCAGTCATATTTGATTAAGACCCAGAGTAATGGCCTTGTTTTAATGTAATCACCTCTTTAAAGTCTTTGTCTCCAAACCCATTACATTCTAAAGTATTGGGATTAGGCCAGATTTTAGCCTCTACTACAAAGCTGTCATCATCAAGACAGTATGGTATTGACACAAAAACAGACACATAGACCAATGGAATAGAATAGAGAACCCAGAACTGGGCCTGCCAATGTATGGCCAATTAATTTTTGACAAAGCAGGAAAGACTATCTGATGGAAAAAAGACTGCCTCTTTAGCAGGTGGTGCTGGGAGAACTGGACAGCAACATGCAGAAAAATGAAACTAGACCACTTTCTTACACCCTACACAAAAATATTCTCAAAATGGCTGAAGGATCTGAATGTGAGACAGGAAACCATCAAAACCCTCGTGGAGAAAGTAGAAAACAACCTCCTTGCCCTCCACCACAGCAATCTCCTACTCGACACATCCCAAAGGCAAGGGAATGAAAGCAAAACTGAACTCTTGGGACTTCATCAAGATAAAAAGCTTCTGCAAGGCAAAGGAAACAATCAAGAAAACTAATAGGCAACTGACAGAATGGGAAAAGATAGTTGCAAATGACATATCAGATAAAGGGCTAGTATCCAAAATCTACAAGGAATTCACCAAACTCCACACCAAAAACCAAATAACCCAGTGAAGAAATTGGCAGAAGACATGGGCAGACACTTCTCCAAGAAGGACATCCAGATGGCCTACAGGCACATGAAACAATGCTCAACATCACTCATCATCAGGAAAACACAAATCAAAACCACACTGAGATACCACCTCACGTTAGCCAGAGTGGCTAAAATGAACAAATCAAGAGACTATAGATGCTGGTGAGGGTGTGGAGAGACGGGCACCCTCCTACACTGTTGGGAGGATGTAGGGAATGTAAACTGGTGCAGCCACTCTGGAAAACAGTGTGGAGGTTCCTCAAAAAACTATCCATAGAACTCCCTTATGACCCAGCAATAGCCCTGCTAGG
>NC_043707.1:88223316-88267448 GCF_006229205.1 Suricata suricatta
CAGGAGAACAGGAGAAACCTAATGGAGGACTAGGGGGAGGGGAAGAGGGAAAGAGAGTTGGGGAGAGAGAGGGACGCAAAACTTGAGAGACTATTGAATACTGAAAACGAACAGGGTTGAAGGGGGAGGAGGGGAAAGAGGTGTTGGTGATGGAGGAGGGCACCTGTGGGGAAGAGCACTGAGTGTTGTATGGAAACTAATTTGGCAATAAACTACTTAAAAAAAAGAGAGAGAGATAAAAAAAATAAAGTATTAGGATTAGGCCTTCCATTTTATGAATTTTGTGGAGACAATTCAGCCCTTAAAAGGCGGTCTTCTCCTAAATTCTGACTTGATCTGCATAAACAGAAGAGTCTTTTCTTTATAAAAGAAAAATCATAGCCCTTAATTCATTTTTAGACTTGAGTCAATTTGCAGACCCAGTACTCCTTGGATAAAGCAGAGGCTGGGTTCCTTTGAGAAAATATTTCACTACACTACCAAAAATATATACTGTTTATATTTCTCTCAGTCTTCCCCAAAGGGACCTACAGCCTTTTACACAAGTAACTGTGTAGTGGGGAAAGGAAATAATCAGAAATTTCAGGGATTACTGGGCACTAGCTCTGAATAGATTCTAACTTCATGAGACCCAAAACATTACTAAGATGTGTTAGCCAGACAGGACTCTTAAGGGTCAGGTGACCAATGGAATTTTAGCTCAGGTCCATCTCACAATGGGTCCAGAGTGTCCCCGAACTCATCTTGTAGTTATTTCCCCTGTTCTACAATGTATACTTTGGAATAAAAATATTTAGCAATTGGCGGAATATCCACATTTGATTCTTGACCTGTGGGATGAAGGCTATTCTGGAAGGAAATGGATAAGTAGAAGCCACTAGAGCTTCCTCCACTTATAAAAATAGCAAACCAAAGCAATACCATGTCTCTGGGGCAATTATAGAAAGTAGTGCTACCATGAAGGGCTTGAAAGATGCAGGAGTATTGACTCACGTCCCCCATTCAACTCATCTGTTTGGCTTACATTAGAAAACACAGGATCTTGGGGAATATTGGTCGATTATTGTAAACTGTACCAGGTGGTGACTCCAATTGCAGTTGCTGTTCCAGATGTTGTTTCCTTGCCAGAGCAAATTAACACAGCACCTGGTACCTGGTATATGACTACTGACACAGAAAATGCTTTTTTTCTTTTCTTCAATACCTGTTGATAAAAACCACTGGAAGCGATTTGCATTGGCCAGACCAGTAATACACCATCACTATCCTACCTCAGGGGTATATCAGCTCTTCAGCTTTATGTCCTAATTTGGTCTGCAGGGACCTTTCCCATCAACAAGACATCACACTGGCCTATTACATTGATGACACTTGCTGAGTAGAACTGGCGAATAAGAAGTAGACTTATTAGTAAGACATTTGCATGCCAGTGGGTGAGAAATACATCTGATAATTTAAAAAAATTTAATGTTTATTTGTTTTTGGGAGAGAGAGAATGAATGAGCGAGCAGGGGAGGGGCAGAGAGAGGAAGACACAGAATCCAAAGTAGGCTCCAGACTCTGAGCTGTCAGCACAGAGCCTGATGAAGGGTTCAAACTCAGATTGTGAGATCATGACCTGATGCTTAACCGACTGGGCCACCTAGGCACCTCTGATAAAATTTCAGGGGCTTTCCACCTCAGTGAAATTTCCAAATGTGAAGGATAAGTTGTTTCTTCTGGCCCCTCTTAGAGGCAAAAAAGGTACCATGCCTAGTAGACCTCTTGGTTCTTTGGCGACAACATATTCCTCATTTGGATGTGCTACTTTGGCTTATTCACTGAGTGACCTGAAAAATGCTAGTTTTGAGTGGAGCCCACAACAACAGAAAATTCCACAACAGGTCCAGGCCATCATTCAGAGTGCCTGTTACTTGGGCCATATTATCCAGCAGATCCACTGGTGCTTGAGGTGTCTCGTAGAGAGAGATGCTGTTTGGGCCCTTTGGCAGGCTCCTGTAGGTATGGAGGGCAATAATCTCTTTATTTAATTTTAGAACCAGATCCTGAGGAACCTGATGACTTTCAAGAATGTGAAAAACATAAAGAGACAGAGGAAGAAGGTAAGAAGGAAGAGGAAGAAGAAATAGAAATAACAGAACAATCAACAATACCTGCCAATTTAGAACGACTTTGGTCCTTTTCCTGTAACTTAACGAAAGGCCTTAATGTGAGCAGCCTTGCCTGGAATAAAACAAATCCTGTAAGTTATTGAACATTTTAACAATTCTGTCTTTAATATTTAGGGTGACTGTCAGGTACTAATGAAGGTGTTTTTTTTCTCTCAGATATTAAGGGTTTTTATTTGACTGAAAATGAAGTTTTAACAGACCTCTACAATAAGTTCATGTTTCAAAAAGTAGAAGATGATAATAGTTGTAAAATAATTTTTTCTTCTTGAGTATGAAAATGTCATCATTTTAATTTTAGGAGATGTACTTGGGACACGGTAGTCTCTGAATCCATATCAGATATTGAAACGTGAACCGGAGCTAACATCTAACTGATTTATTTTCAGATATATCAAGCTCATGTACCCAAATTTATATTCTTCTTAAAGTAATCACATTGAGAAATATATACTTAATGCAGTGACCCTCAAGATGTATAAATAATTTTGAGATTTCTTAAAATATTATTACTGCCAGTAATAGCAAATACTTAAGTAGTACCTACAATGTACCAGGTGATACTGTAAGCCTTTTACTCTGATTAATACAGGAACTCTGAGTTAGGTACTATTTTTTCCATTATGTTGATAAGGAAACTGAAGTACAAAAAGGATAAATAACTTGCCCAAAGTTACACATCTCTTAAATACCCAGAGTAACACAACTAGTAAGTGAAACAGCTAGAATTCATACTCAAACATCTGGGTCCAGGGTTCTTGCTCTTAATTACTGCACTGCCAAAAATCATCGTGAACCAAATTATGTGAATCATCAAGTTGGGGAATAGTGTGTCTGCTTTTGAGAAAGAGATGATGGTAGAGTAATGAGACTTATTTTCTCTTGGGGTTTATAAACTGCTGAAGACATAATTCTCAACTAGGGATTCCAAAACGCTTTTGTATAGTCACAATACCTTTGGAATACATATTTTGTGTATTTTTAAAGTGGTCAAAACCAATTGGTTTTTTAAAACTGTATTGTATTATATATGTTTAATAATTATTTATTATTTTATTGCCACACCTTGTAAGGTGCTATGTGAACATGGGCTAGCTGTTATGGTTTTTAAAACACACAAACTCTATCATCATTCTTATAGAAACCTAAGTAATGCACTATTTAAATTATCTATATTGTTTTTTAATAAAATAAAATACTTTTAGTATTTAGTATGGATTAGTCATTATAAACAATGTTTGGAAACATCTTGTAAGATAAGTAATACTCAATAAATCAATAATAAATGTGTAATAATGTGTAATAAAGACAGGTGAATCATTTTTAGAAGCTAAATATACCAGAATTTTTAAAGTGAATATATTGCTGTTGAGATTAAAGTCAAATAATTGTTAATGAAGCCAAGATATATGACAATATTCTTATATTTATCATTACATTTATTAATATATTTATTTATTAATGCATTCTATATTATATTTATTAGTTCATTCTAAAAATATTGAACATTCAGTCTGTGCCAGGAACTCTAATAAGGCACTAGAGAAACAGTAGTAATTTAATCATTTAAAGACGCTGCCTGTATCGTAGCTCTCCCTGTGTTTAATAAAGAAAATAAATACTATTGTGGGAATACATGAGAGAGACTCATAAATGCTTTTTAGAGGAAGTGGTGCCTATGCTGAGTCTTGAAGCGATGAATAAAAGTTTGTTCATGTCAACGTAAAAGGAATAGTGGTGAAGAGTGATTTAAGGCAGAGGAAATTATAAAGAGATGACGTTGGTTTGAAAGTAGGGTTATGGCAAGAACTATATAATATATTTTTGATAAAGGTATTCTGATTACAAAGGAGAGGTTAGGTTTGGTCAATCATTAAACTTTTGTCTTTATGTACTATACAAGGACGTTTTGAAATGACCTGCTTTATTTTATATATAAATCATATATTTTTAAAGAAATATTTATTTTTTTATTATAGCTTGGGGTACTATAACAAGATACCATAGACTGGCTGGGTCAAGAAACAGAAATTTATTTTCTGGAAGCCAGGAAGTTTAGGATCATGGTGCTAGCTGATTTCATGACTGGTAAAGGCTCTCTTCCTATCTTGCAAATGGCCACCTTCTTGCCGCACGCTCACATGGTGGACAGAGAGGGCTCATTTTATAAAGCCACCAATCCTGTTGGATTAACATTATGACCTCATGACCTCATTTAATTATTATTACCTCTTACAAACCCTTTCTTCAAATATAATCATGTTGGGGATTAGAATTTCCAACACGTGGATTTTAGGGGAGGAGACACAATTCAGTTCATGGCACCCTGCCTTTATATTTGAGATAATTAGGTCATTCTCAGAAACCCATAATGTAATGTAATCATAGAAAATTATCTCTCTATATAAAATAACTTTTCAGGAATGGGTTATTTTTAGTTAGCCATCAGTCTGAAATATTATTATTATTTTTCTTAGGAAGATGGAGATGTAAAGTAAAAATAGACAGTATGCAAGATTATTTTCTCAATAGGAATTCATTTCTATTTTTAACATAGTTCATTAATATGAATTTTTATATATTTCCCCATCATTTTATGCTATCCTCTCTTATTTTAAACATATTTTTCTGATTTTCAGGACCTTCTGGCTGTTGGCTATGGGCACTTTGGATTTAGAGAGCAAAAAAGAGGATTGGCTTGCTGCTGGTCAATAAAGAATCCTACGGTAACCCCAATAGGAATAAACCCATTTTTAGTTAATTAAATATTGACATAATTCTCATGAAGTAGATGTGTGTGATAATTAAAGTCAAAAAATCATAAGGGAAGACTTTATTTTATTTGGTTTAAATCTATAAGAATTAAAATTTATTGTTGATATAGAGTAAAGTAAATTTGTTGAATAAATATTTATTGAGCATTTACTATATGCTGTTAGATCTGATGACCCAGAATTGAACAATTATTTTTTATCATAAAGAAGAGCAAATTTGCAAGTGAAAATTCTTTGAAAATTATATATTTCAGTTAATACTGAATTATTTCTTAATTATGAATGACTCAGCACCTCATACATATAAAATGGATGAATATGAATGACCACGTTATTAGCAAGAATTTTTCAAGGAGAAAAATAAGAATTAGTCATTTTTTTTTGTTAAACAGTTTTAGTCAATCTGTTACTTTGCAGTCTTACATTTAGTTTTAATTCATAACTGAAATGTAAAGTGGAAAATTTAGAAAAGGATCAGAAGAGCAAAATAAAATAAATGATTAGAACTTTTATAAATAGCCCCAGTATATTAGGAAGCTAGGTTTATATAGAATAAAAAAAGGAAGGAAGAAACAATTTTAAACATGTGGAAGTATTGATATAGGATCCATCATTGGATGGATTTTCCATATAAACTGTTAGAAACAAGAAAGGATATAGATTAGACTTTAAACAAAACAAAACAATAAAACTCTTCACAGAGCTGTCAAAAGGACTACCTTAGAGAGTTTTTTGGTGCTTCTTCTATCAACTATTTAGAAATATCTAGATAATTTAAGCCTCTGAAACGGATACTGGAAGATAGGAACATTGCTAGATAATTTGAGTGAAACCCACTATTTGTTTCTTAAAGAAGGTAGATCTATGGTGATCATATAAATCCTACTGAAAGATTACAAAAAAATGATAATTATTGGAGAAGGCCATGCTTTATTCCTTAAAATTATTGAGCTCTGTGAATTAATCAAAGGAAAGGGAATGACTAATTGACATTTTGTTTTCATCCATACTAGAAGTTAAGAAGAGAGGAATAACTTACTGTAGACTAGCCCGTCTTACATTTCTACTGCCATCAGACAGGTCTTAAGCCACCATTGTACCCTATCTTACTATGGCCTGCCAAACCCAGTTTAAAATGTAATATAATTATTGTTTTTATTCAGTGGCCAGAGCGCATTTATCAGAGTCCACATGGAGTTACTGCTGTGGATTTCTCCACTGGAGCACCTAATCTTTTAGCTGTTGGCTATCACAATGGTACCATTGCAGTTTATAATGTACAGAGCAACAGTAACGTTCCAGTTCTGGACAGTAGGTGAGTTTCGAAGAATTAGATAAACATGTAATATGTGCTTTTTTAAGGAGAACTAAAATTTTAATATTATCTAATTTTGAGTGAATGTTTCTGTTGTTATTGAGAGTGATAACATTATTTTTCAAATGCTTAATAATTCCTCATGCTTAATAATTACTCACTTCAACCATTTAATAATTCCTCTCTAGCTGGAATGCTGTGTCCTAAAATCTGAATGTTCTCTGCCTATGTTACCAATCTTCCTTGACAGTTTATGTTCATTCTTTTTAAAAAAAATTAAAAAATTCCCCAGCTTTAAAGGTATAATTGACAAATAAAAATTGTATATATTTAGGTTCTACAATGTGATTTTTAAAAGGGATACAATGCAATCGACTCCACCAGAAGCTTTTTAGAACTGACCCATGAATTCAGCAAAGTTGCAGGGTACAAAATCAATGTACAGAAGTTGGTTGCATTTTTATATACCAATAATGAAGCAACAGAAAGAGATATCAAGAAACTGATTCCATTCACAATTGCATGAAAAACCATAAAATACCTAGGAATAAACCTAACAATGAAAACTAAAGCTTATGAAAGAAATTGAGGAAGACACAAAGAAATGGGAAAACATTCCATGATCAAGGATCAGAAGAATAAACACTGTGAAAATGTCATTATTATTCAAAGCAATCTACACATTCAATGCAATCCCAATCAAAATTGTACCAGAATTCTTCTCAAAGCTAGAACAAACTATCCTAAAATTTGTATGGAACCACAAAAGACCCTGGATAGCTAAAGTAGTATTGAAGAAAACTGAAATGGGAGGCATCACAATCCCAGACTTTAGCCTCTACTACAAACTGTCATCATCAAGACAGTATGGTATTGGCACAAAAACAGACACATAGACCAATGGAATAGAATAGAAAGCCCAGAACTGAACCTACAAGTGTATGGCCAATTAATCTTTGACAAATCAGGAAAAGAGTATCCAATGGAAAAAAGATTGCCTCTTTAACAGGGGGAGCTGGGAGAACTGGACAGGAACATGCAGAAGAATGAAACTAGACCACTTTCTGATACCATATACAAAAATAAACTCAAAATGGCTGAAGGACCTGAATGTGAGACAGGAAACCATCAAAACCCTCGAGGAGAAAGCAGGAAATAGCCTCCTTGACCTCAATCGCAGCAATTTCCTACTCAGCATATCCCCAAAGGCAAGGGAATCAAGAGCAAAACTGAACTCTTGGGACTTCATCAAGATAAAAAGCTTCTGCACTGCAAAGGAAACAATCAAGAAAACTAATAGGTGATGGACAGAATAGGAAAAGATAGTTGCAAATGGCATATTGGATAAAGGGCTAGTATCCAAAATCTACAAGGAGCTCACCAAACTCCACACCTGAAAAATTAATAAGCCAGTGAAGAAATGGGCAGAAGACATGAATAGACATTTCTCCAAAGAGGACATCAAGATAGCCACCAAACACATGAAACGACGCCAAGCATCACTCATCATCAGGGAAATACAAATCAAAACCACTCTGAGATACCACCTCATGCTGGTCAGAGCAGCTAAAATGAACAAATCAAGAAACTATAGAATCTGGTGAAGATGTGGTGAAATGGGCAGCCTCCTACACTGTTAGTGAGAATGTAAGCTGGTATAGCCGCTCTGGAAAACAGTGTGGAGGTTCCTCAAAAAACTGTCAATAGAAGTCCCTTATGACCCAGCAATAGCACTGCTGGGGATTTACCCAAAGGATAAGGGATACAGAAGTGCTAATGCATAGGGACACACGACCCCAATGTTCATAGCAGCACTTTCAACAATAGCCAAATCATGGAAAGAGCCTAAATGTCCATCAACTGCATCAACTGATGAATGGATCAAGAAGATGTGGTGTATACACACACACACACACAGACACATATATACCATGGAATACTACATGGCAATGGGAAAGAATGAAATATGGCCATTTGTAGCAAAGTGGATGGACCTCGAGGGTGTCGTGCTAAGCAAAATAAGTCAGGCAGAGAAGGACAGATACCGTATGTTGTCACTCATAGGTCTAACAGGAGAAACCCTAACAGGGAACCATGGGAAGGGGAAGGGGGAAAAAAAGTTAAGGAGAGGGAGGGAGGCAAATGATGAGAGACTCTTAAATACTGAAAACAAACTGAGGGCTGAAGAGGGAGGGGGAAAGGGAAAGGGAAAGGGGGATGATGGTCATGGAAGGGGACACTTGTGGGGAAGAGCACAGAGTGTTATATGGAAACCAACTTGGCAATAAACTATTAAAAAATAATTAAAAAATAAATGTATAAACATTAAAAAATTTAAAAAATAAAAATATAAAAGGGGTACAATGTAATTATTAAATATATGTATGCCTTGTGAAATGATTAGCACAACCAAATTAATTAATACATCCCTCACTTCACAGTTACCTTTTTGTTTGTGTGTGTGGTGAGAACACTTTGGATCTACTCTCTTTGCAAATTTTGAGACTATATATAGTACAGTATTATTAACTATGATCATCATGCTGTACATTAGGTCTCCAGAACTTATTTGTCTTCTAACTGTTAAGTTTACCCTTTATTGCTTTGGCACTGCCTTCTCCAAAAGCCTTCACATTCCTTTCTTTTGTGCATTTGTATAGTCATCACAGCATGCATCATGCTGTATATGTATTGTCTACATATATATTTTCTTGAAGAGACTATAAGCAACTTGAAGTCAAGGATTAAGTCTTACCTTTTTACCCTCAGCATGTCGCATAGTATTGGGACTGTAACAGGATTATAGTAAGTGAATAAGAATGAATGAGTGAATGTATGAATGAATAAAAGTCATACTGAGAAAATAAAGAAATTAAAAGTGAAAGATATTATGTTATGTTTTTAGAATAGAACAAATACCAATAGGACAAAAATGAAGTAATATATTTATATTAGTGTTTGAATAAACTTAGAGCTGAAAATCGGCATGAAAGCAGGGTCTGTAAGCTTAAATTTGAAATTGTTTGCATTTTTTTGTAAACATGGGCCTTTGTGCTTGTTTTACCAAATAATGCAAAGCTATCTATGATTTTAAAAAGATTCTGAACTATTGCTTTGGAAAGCTTGCATTAAAAAAATCAAGGACTAGGAACAAAGAAACCCATTATTCTGACATGAAAACAGTCACTAATCTGAGAAGTGATTTTAATTCTTCAGAGAAATGTTAAATCAGCCATAGAGAGAATCAAGCTAGTGGGCAGATCTGAAACATATAAAGGTAAGGTAATTGTTTACTTAAATAAGACTTAAATAATTCATCCATTTAAGCTATGAAAACAAATCCTTATAAAGATAAAAATGCTTATTTTCAATGTGTCCAAAATAAATGACCATATCTTATCTAGGAAAAAAGTAAATTAATAGAGTAAGGGAAAGTATATTCTGAAAAGAAAGAAAATATTTGCTTTTGTATTTCTGTTATGACAGTTAATATAATTTAAAGTAGTAAAAGTTTCCTTTTTGTTATAAGAAATGAAAAAAACAAAAAGCATTCGATGACAAAGCGATTATTTTCCCTGTTTTTCAAAATACTTTTACTAAAGTAAAAGTCTGGTTGTGAACAATAAAGGCATCATTCCATAAGTAGGTCACAGTGCTCCAGGGAGCTGTCCTTATGACTTATACTCCTGTGCTTTAAAAAATTATGACAGTGATTCTATATTTAGTGCTTTTCTCTGTTTTAGTGAATCACCTCAAAAACATTTGGGACCCGTATGGCAACTACAGTGGATAGAACAAGAACGACTAGCAACAGGAGATGACAAAAGAGAAATACTAGTTTCTATATCAGCAGATGGAAGAATCTCCAAATGGGTTATACGGAAAGGACTGGACTGTCATGGTATAAAGAATGGATACACATACACATACACATACATAGCAAATTACCTTTCTCCTATTCTGTGCTGACTTCAAATTCCTAGTGAGCCATGAGTAAGAGGCGATGTAAGAAAAAAAACTGGGCTTGCTCATTGTTTTCTCATTGGTATTTGCTAATCTGAACCTAATCACATGCAAAAGATGGCAGAACTCATCTTGTAGGAGGGGCATACATTATATACACAATCCCTTTTCATGTGGTAAATAAGATATGTGTTTTCTTCTTTAAATAAAGATTTGATGCGTTTGAAGCAAACTACTTCTAGCAGCAGCAAGAAAGGAGGGGAAAAGGGAAAGAAAGGTGAAGCTCTGATAGCTCGACAGGCCCCTGGACTGTGTTTTGCTTTTCATCCTAAGGTAAATTATTCCAATCCATTCTTTACCATTACATATGACAACTTCCAATAATTGAAGTAGTAAGACATAAAGTAAGACAAAGGTTTAGCTTGTTAATCAATATTGTGCCTCGTAGGTAAAAATAGAGCAAGCATTGACAGAGCTGCCAAACTAAGGTGGAGAGGCACGATCCACTTAGCTGTGCTGTGTCTTTATCTGCTTTCTAGAGGAAAGGTCTATATTTCTGAGGAACTTTGGGAGGATTCTTTTTACAACTTCATGTTTAACTTGAGTGCCTTATTATATTCATAGAAACCAAATCTACTATACAGTCCTCTATTTCAATGTGAGTGGTGACTTTCATGACGAGATGATTAGGAAGACTAGTTAAGTTCATGGTTATCAAGACCAGAATCAAATCAAAGCACAGTTAATGAAATTCTACTTTTTCTAATTCTTTTTATCTAGAAGTACTGGAATCAGAAAATTCAGCAACTATGACAGACTTCTAAGGAAATATATCCTATATTTTTTGTTTATGTAATGTGATCATCTTTTTCATGACACCAGCATCTACCTAATTATGCAAACCGAAATTTGAGCTCCTACTTTGTTCTACCCTATCATCCAAATGCTATTTAAGTCTTATTGTCTTTTCACTCCAAGCCTACTACAGCTAATGTAGTTCAGGCCTTTATTGCATTTCACGTTTACCACAGCAATTGTATTCTAACTGCTTTCATTCTTAAATTCTTGTAGTCCACATTTCACCTTGATTCTAGAACAGTGCTTCTCAATGTGGGCATAGAGGGGAATATTATATCACGAGGACATATTTCACAGTGTCTTGAGATATTTTTGGTTATTGCCGCTATAGGAGGCGGGACATGGGGAAGAATACTATTGGCATCTCGTAGGCAGAGGCCAGGAATTTTGCTAAACATCCTACAATGCACAAGACGACTACTGCCCTCCTTTGCACAGAAGGAGGAGAAGGGGAAGAGGAAGAAAAGGGGGAAGAGAAAGAGAAGGAGAGGGCAAGGGTCAGGAGAAAGGGAAGAAGAAGGGGAAAGAAAAGAGGAATGAGAAGGGGAGGGAGAGGGGAAGGAACTGGCCCAAGATATCAATGGTTCTGGGTTGAGAAATCCTAGTCTGGTATCCTAGAAATGTCCTTGGCATGAAGAATTTTAGATGATTATATAGTGTGTAAATATAGAGTTTTATTTCTTCTTTTCTAATCTGGTTACCTTTTCTTTCCTGATTGTACTGGCTTGAAATTTCAGCACAATGATGAAAAGAAATGGTGAAAACAAACATCCATCTCTTATTTCTTATTGTAGGGAGAAAGCATTTAGTTTTTTTACTATTAATAAGTATGTAAGCAGAGAGCTTTTTTGTAGATGCAATTAATCACACCGAGGAAATTCCATTACTTTACTGTTAGTTGAGAGTTTTATCAGGGATAGATGTTAGGTTTTTGTCAAATGCTTTTTCTATATGTATTGAGATGATTCTATAGTTTTTCTTTTTAAGTTTGTTAATATGGTGAGTTACATTAATTTTCAAAAGTTTGTTTCTAAAATAAATCCCACTTGATCATTTTTATACTGTTAATATACTGTTGGATTTGATATGCTAAGATTTTGTTTAGCAGTTTTCATCTTCGTTTATAAGAGATATCCATTTATAGTTTTCTTGTAATGTCTTTGTCTGGTTTTGATATTAGGGTAATCCTATAGAATGAGTTGTAAAGTATTCCCTCTTTATTTTTTTGAAAGAATATGTATACAATTAGTATTATTTTTTTATTACATGTTTGATGGGATTAATAAACCATCTGGGCCTAGAATTTTCTTTTAGGAAGATATTTAACTTTTAACTAGAAATTCAAATTTTTAATAAATATAGGACTATTACAATTATTATTATTATCATCTATTTCTTCTTGAATACATCTTGATAATTTGTGTCTTTAAGGAATTTATTTCATCTAGGTTATTAAACCTAGTGGCGTCATAATATTTTCTTAGCATTCTTTAATAGATGTTAAAATATGTAGTGGCATCACCTCCTTAATTCCTACTGTTAGTAATTTATGTCTTCTTTTTTTCTTTAGTCTGGCTAGAAGTTTATCAATGCTGTTGATCTCAAAGAACCAGCTTTTGATTTCTCTGAATTTCCTGATTGTTTTTCTGTTTTCTATAAAATTGATTTCCATTTTGATCTTTATTTTCTTTCTTCTGCTTTGGTTTTATTTGCTCCTCTTTTTATGGCTTCTTAAGGTGGAAACTGGGATCATTCATTTATGACTTTTCTTCTTTTTGATGGAGGCATTTGTGCTATTACTTTTTCTCTAAGTACTGCTTTGGCAGCATCCCACAAACCCTAATATATTGTATTTCCATTTTCATTCATTCAGAATACTTTCTAATGTCACCTTTGATTTCTTTTTTGATTGATGGACTATTTGGTAGCATGTTATTTGGTTTTTAAATATTTGAGGCTCTTCCAAGGATCTTTCTGTTTATTGATTTCTAATTCAATTCTATCATGATCAGGGAACAAACTTTTAATAAGCTGAGTCCTTTTGAATTTATTGAGATTTGTTTTAAGCCCAGGATATGACATTTACATGTAAATGTTCCCTGTGCACTTCAGAAAAATGTATATTCTGCTGTTGTTGGGTTGAGTGTTCTATGAATGACAATCAGCTTAGGTTGGTTGAAGGTGTTCTTCAAGTTGACTGTATCCTTTCTGATTTTCTGCCTACCTCCCTATCAGTTATTAACAGAGAGGTATTGAAGTATCTGGCCATAATTATGTATTTGTCTGTTTTGTTTGTTTTTACTGTAATTGTATCAGGTTTTGCTTTATGTAGCTTGAAGCTTTATCTTAGGTATATAAATGTTTAGGATTGTTATGTTCTCTTGATTATTCAACTCTCTTATCATTGTAAAATAGCCTTATTTATAACTGGTAATATTATTAACTCTGAAATAATCTTAGTCTGATATTAATGTAACTACCTCAGCTTTTTTTAAACCAGTGTTAGCATGGTTTATTTTTTCTTTTTATTAAGTTTTTATTTAAATTCCATTTAGTTAACATACAATGTAATATTAGTTTCAGGTGTAGAATTTAGTGATTCAACATTTACATACAACATATGGCATTTATTACAACAAGTGTCCTCCTTAATACCTATCACCTACTAATACCTATCTAATACTTAATACCTATCACCCCTCCCCTCTGGAAACCATCAGTTTGTTCTCTGTAGTTAAGAGTCTGTTTCTTGATTTTTCTCTCTCTCCCCCAGCCCATGTTTGTTTTGTTTATTAAATCATTTTCCATCCTTTCACATTTAACCTACTGTGTCTCTATATTTAAAGTACATTTCTTATTGGTAGCCTGTAGTTCAGTCTTGCTTTTTTATCCATCTTGTATTTTCTACCTTTTAATTGTGATATTTAGATGATTTACATTAGGTTTTATTTTGTTATGATTTGGTTTAAGTCTATCATTTTGTTTCACTAGTTTATTGATGATGGTGGGATAGTGGTGTAACATGTCTGGCCTCCTTGCCTGGAGGCAAGACTCTGAATGGCTATCTCAACTCAAGAGCTTCTTGAAGGTTTGGCTGAGCCCTCTGTTGCAACTGCACCATAGTCAACTTAAATCTCTGCCCATTATTGTTTCCTTCAAAGAAATTATTCCTGAGAGAACTCCCCAATAAATCTGTTGCATGGAAACCGCAGAGTTTATATACTGACAAAAGCAACTCTAGACAGTGAGCTTGAAGATCTCTTTAGAAAGATAAATAACTTATATATGGTGTTGGAATAATCATCATTCATATAAAAATAGAACCAGATGACTATTCCTTCATAAACAAAAACTTTTAGAAGAAAATGTAGGAAAACATTTCTATAACCCCAAAAATGGAAAAATTTCTTAAATCAGATAAAAAGGCTAGGTATATAAAAAATTATAATACTAGCAACATCAAAATGAGAACGTCTGTTTATCAAAAGACACTAAAAATGTAAAAGGTAAGTCACACACTTGGAGAAGATATTTGCAACATATGCAATAGACAAAGCATATGTAATAGGATATATAAAGAATTTTATATAAATGAATTAAAAATATTATGAGTAAAATAGTTGAGACATAAACAGAAGAGGAAACACAAATGGCCAGTAAACATTAAATGTGCTCAACCTTGTTAATATTCATATAATATTCATATAAATAAATTCATATTCATATAAATTCATCTACCATTAGGTATAATTTTATATCAATTACAATGGCAAAATTTAAGATTTCTAAATAACCAACAGTTAAAAAGACTGTAGATCAAAGGGAACTTCTATATACTGCTGAATATAAATTGGTAATACTAGTTTGGGAAAAAAATTGTACTATATTGTGTTATTTAAAACTGCTTATATTCCATGATTTTATAGTTGCATTCTTAAGTAGTAGTACATGCTATAACAGTGAGTCTCAAATTTTAATGTACATGCAAGTTATTTGAGGATCTTGTTAAAATGCAGATTCTAATCCAGTAGGTCTGGGGTAGGACCTGAGATTTGACATCTCTAAAATGCTCTCAGGTGATACTGACTCCACATAGCCAGGACATAGAGCCTGACTTTCAGATCTTTTGACTATGATTTCACAGTAGGAAATATATTTAAAAATCTCTATTTAGTACCTACATATGGAGTTACAAATGCTTGAGACTCCATTTAGTTCAATCTTTCATACCCAGAAAAAATCATTTCTTCCACATTATATACATAAATATAAAATAATTGTAGAAAGTAAAAGACAACAGACAAATTATTATCAAGATAGTTTTTCTAGTTTTGGTTCTTTAATTGATTTTAATATATCTTGAGGGATCTGATTTTATTTATTTATTTATTTTTGAAGTTAATTTATTTTTGAGAGCGAGAGAAAGCATAGGGGAGGAGCATCAAGAGAGGGAGACAGAAGATTTGAAGCGGGCTCGACACTGACAGCAGAAAACCCGATGCGGAGCTCAACCTTATGAACCATGAGATCATGACCCGAACCAAAGTTGGACACTTAATCAACTGAGCCACCTAGGTCCCCCGAGGGGGTCTGATTTTCTATTTAGCACATTTACTAATGTATCACAAGTCTACATATTTTAATGTTTTGTGTTGCAGGATACGAATATCTATTTAGCTGGCACCGAAGAAGGTCATATTCACAAATGTTCTTGTTCATATAATGAACAATACCTAGAAACCTACAGAGGACATAAGGTTAGTTTAATTATAGTTGGTATGGAAAATATATCTTTGAATATTTCTGAAAAAATAGTATTTTTATACACACTATTTTTCACATGTAATAAATTTACTTCAGAGTTAATATTACCAACTTGAATTAAGTGCTTTTTTGTATGGAAATCACAAATAATGTGTGGGGCATTTATTGGCTTCTAGGTATTCTTGATTTTTTTCTTGCAAGTTATGGAAGTCACAATTTTCATTTGTTTCGAAAGACTTTGCATTTTGATAAAATGCTGATTCCAAAGTAAAATTATCTCTGGCATATACTTTTTTTCTCAACTTTTTGTGATTGTTCCTTCCATGTTATTTTCATTTTCTCCCTTATTTCTGTTTTTTAAGGTAGTCCTTTTTTAATGTAAATAAGTATAATATGTATTAATATTTAGTTACTATTGTAACAACTATATTTTTATGTTTTTATGTGACACAATTTAGGGAGGATTCAATTTATGACCATACTCTGAGCTAAAATAATACACAATGATGCATGGACATAAATCTTCTAGAAATCTTAGCGGTTTTAATTTGTTGGTCAAGTTTAAAGTATAAGATGTTAACTATTTTTTACCTATGTATTTAAATGTGTTTTTCTAATTCCAGGGTCCAGTGTATAAAATAGCATGGAATCCATTTTGTCATGATGTGTTCTTAAGCTGCTCTGCAGATTGGGGTGTTATTATATGGCAACAGGAGAATCCCAAGCCATTTTTGAGTTTTTACCCAACTACTTATGTTGTTTATGATGTTGCCTGGTCTCCAAAATCAGCCTATGTATTTGCAGCTGCAAATGAGAGCAGAGTAGAGATTTGGGACCTTCATATCAGTACGTAAGTGTTAACATTTTTCCTTCATAGAAGCAGTTCAAACTAAATGATACCTGCTAGTTTGGGTATTTGTTAGAGAGCATTGTGGTTACTTTAAAACAAGTAATAGTTCACACTGTGAGAGTCCTTTATGAATAAAAGATATGCTAGGATACTATATTCATTTTAATTACTTATGCCATATGTGGTTTTTTTTAATTTAAAAATTTTATTTATTTTTTTTACTTTATAAAGTTTCATTTTTTTAACATATGCAATTATTTTCCATCATTTACAATACAGTAGTTGCAATGACACTCAAAACAGAGAAGCAAAGTAAAAAATCAAAACACCAACTTCTGTTTCATGTAATTAGACTTATACAGAAATTAAAAATATTTAAATGAAAATAGATTACCTTAATCATATGAGACTTTTACAGAAAGATATAAGATATCATAACTACCTTGAAGTTTTTTCCATTGCCTAGTTTATAGAAGAATGCAGAAAGACAACTAACTGTTTTTAACTAAATATTGTTTGCAATCAGATAAAGAAAGGGAACAAAATAATTATTTTTTATAATACTTATTCTCTTACCTTGTTTTAAAACATATTCAAAGGGCCAGGCGTTTAATTAAAATTTTTAATTTAAGGTGTTACACCAAGGTTATTAGAGGTTCGTCTAGGCCCATGTTTTCTTTTTAAAATGGAAATTTATATAATGCAGGAATAAAGTGTTTAATAATTCTATTTCCTCAGTTGAAAAATACGGTCGATTTTTATGCTAGTTATTAGCAGAAATACCAGGGCATTACACTCTTGCTTAAAATAAGTGATATAAAATTCAGGGGGTTTATTTGTTTTTAAAATATTTTTTTTTACTTAATTTGACAAGAGTGTATGTAAGCAGGGGAGCAGAGAGAGAGGGAGACAGAGATCCCAAGCACCCTCAATGCCATCAGCACAGAGCCTGATATGAGGCTTGACCTAAAAAACCCTGAGATCATGTCCTGAGCCAAAATCATGGGTCTGACCCTTCACCGACTGAGCCACCCAGCTTCCCCTCAATGGGTTTATTCTTAATGACAATTTTTTATTCTAGAAGTTGGTAATATAGTAACTCTAAAATTTTGTTATGGCTTATACTATAAAACAATTTGAACCCCAAACCAAGGATTATATCACACAGCAATTTATTTTGTGTGTATAAATACATACAAATTATAAAATTACTACTTAACTCATCCCACTCCTGCTTTTGATCTTTTTGGTAAAACTGTAGATCACTCGTCCCACCCCAATTTTATTGTATTATTTTTTTGGTAAAACTAGATCTCAGGACATTTCTTCAGAAGTATGCAAGCCTCTGCCTCTGTTTTTTTTTTTTTTTTAAGTTTATTTTTGAAAGAGAGAGAGAGAGACAGAGCACAGGTTGGGGAAAGGCAAAGAGAGAGGGAAACCAAATCAAAAGCAGGCTCTAGGCTCTGAGTTGTCAGCAAAGATCCCAATGCAGGGCTTGAACCCCAAACAGCGAGACCATGACCTGAACCAAAGTTGCACAGTTAACCCACTGAGCCACCCAGGCACCCCTGTTTCTGTTGTTTTTTAAGGGTATTGGTGGTTTGCTTTGGATGACAGGGAATAAAGTTCTTGTTCAAAACATTCAAAGGTTCATTTGGGTCAAAATATTTTTCTATTAAAAGACATTACTTAAGTTGTATTACTCAGGGTTCTCCAGAGTAACAGTAGCAATAAAAAGAGAGAAAGAGATTTACTTTAAAGATTTGAGTCACATGATCGTGGGGCCTGGCCTGTGCCATTCTGCACTACAGGCTGACGGCTACAGTTTCCATCAGGAGTCCATCATGCAATGTTAAGTCTGAAGGCAGTGTGGAGGCAGAATTTTATTCCACTTTGGGGAAATCAGTCTTTTCTCTTAAGGTCTCTCAACACATTGGATAAGGTCTGCCTACATTATGGAGCATAATATGGTTTATTTAAATTCTACTAATCTAAATGTTAATCACAACTAAACAAAATACCTTCACAGCAAAGTGTAGACTGGTGTTTGACCTTGTAGACTAAGGACCATAGTCTAGCCAAGCAAATACATAAAGTTAACCAGCACAGGAGTTTAAGTTTATGAGTTCACACTTTTTTTAAAGCTTATTTATTTTTGAGAGAAGAAGAGAAAAGAGAGAGGGAGAGAGAGAGAGAGCATGAGCAGCAGAGAGAGGGAGGCTCCACGCAGGCTCCACACTCAGCTGGAGCCTGACATAGGACTCGATCCCACAACCCTAAGACTATGACCTGAGCCAAAACCAGGAGTCAGTACCTCAACTGACTGAGCCATCCAGAGGCCCCATAAATTCGACTGAATAAGGAGTAGAGAAGCAGTTATTTTGACTTTGCAAATTTCCTTAAGAAGTTTATTTTGTTTTGTTTTCGTCACATGAAATCATACACAAAAAAATCTCAGACTTTTCTTAATCTGTATATAAAAAGAATATAGTAATAACAGACACATTTACAAATAAAATATTTTATTGCAGGTTGGATCCTCTGATTGTGAATGTTGCTAACCCTGGAATTAAGTTCACAACCGTCCTCTTTGCCAAACAAACAGATTGCCTTCTAGTGGGTGACAGTGATGGACAGGTTGGTGTATATGAACTAAGAAATATGCGCACTGCTTTGGATTCTGGCAGGGTAAGACTCAAAAGTCAAAATTCTATGTCATTTAATAATTTTAGTTGTAATTTTGTGTCATACAAGGAATTTACATTTCTTAAATATCTTAAGTGTGGTACAATGGAAAGAACATAAAACCCATGAGTTGCTACCTACTAAGCATGGTATCTACTAGGCTTATTTTCTTTGAGCCTCATGTCTTTTCTCTGTAATATGAACACAATAATGTTGTAGCATAATAATTATAAATGTTATATGGGATAACTTAAAATTGTGCCTAATATACTGTTGGGATTTAATCCTTGTTGAATATAGCTGAGGAGGTTTACTGCAAATATTCAAAGACTTTTACAAGAAATTATAATATTTTAGATATTACCCAATATTCCCAAAAGAGGCATTTGTTTTTGCTTCTGTAGTGTTATCCTATTTCCTTACTCTGATCTTCAAAACTAAAAGGCAACGGATAGAAAGGGAGAATATATTTGCATATGACATATTGGATAAAGGGATAGTATCCAATCCCTCATCATCAGGGAAATACAAATCAAATACAAATACAAATCAAACCACAATGAGATACCACCTCACACTTGTCAGAATGGCTAAAATTAACAACTCAGAAAACAAAAGATGTTCATGAGGATGTGGAGAAAAGGGAACTCTTGCACTGTTGGTGGAAATGCAAACTGGTGCACTCTGGAAAACGGTATTAAGGTTCCTCAGAAAAGTAAAAATAGAGCTACTTCTATGACAAGCAACTTAACTACTAGGTATTTACCCAAAGGATACAAAAATAATAATTTGAAGGGACACACGTGCCCCAATGTTTACAGCAGCACTATCGTATTGACTGGTGAATGAATAAAAAGGATGTGGTATATATATTTAAAAAAGGGAAAAAAATTAAAGAAAAAAGAAAAAGCAAATATGAAAACTTTGTTGTAAAACTTTGACAAGCAATCAGTATCACTAGATGCCTATTATTTTTAAGGTCACTGTTCAATTTTTTATTTTTTAATGTTTAAATATTATTTTATGGAGTAATCTGGCATATATTACCATGATTATGATAAACATGTTAAGAATATTTAAAATATCCATGAATCAATAAGGAAAAAACACTAAGACTACAATAGAAGAGTGGGTAATGGTCAGGAACAGTTTATTCACAAAAAAATGACTAGTAAATATACTTTAAAATTAAACCTCATTGGTAAATGAAGAAATAAAAATGTATTACATTAAATTAAAATGTGATTGCATTCTCATATATGAAATTAACAAAGTTTTTTAATTTAATAGGTGTACTCAGTAATAACAAACATTTGATAGACAAGTTTTCTCTTATACAGAGAAATGTTGGAATAGAATTTGGTATAACTTCTTTGGGAGCAATTTGGCAATCTGAACCAAGACTGTCATGCTTCTGAAATTCTATTCTATAGAAATATTTATAAAGGCAATCAGATAAATTAATTATAACATAATTTATAATATGATAAGAACGGAAAAAGAAAGAAAAAGAAAATAATCTAAATATCCAACCAGAGGGAAATGTGGCCAGGGAGGTCAGCTGTGTTGATTAGATTTGGGTCACATGTAGCAGGTGGAGTTTTACCTTAAACATATGGACTGTAAATGATAGGGAGAGAGAGAGAGAGACAGAGACAGAGAGATAGAGAGAGAGAGAGAGATATGCATGCTTAGCATGTTGTACTTGTCATTTCTCCTACCTAACATCCAGAGTTTGATATCCTACCCACTTCAAGTTTTTGTTCAAATATCAGTCACTTTCTCAGTGAAATCTTCCTGGCTACCTTATTTAAAATTGAATCTCTACTCTCACCTACACTTCTTTTCTCATATTTCCCCATGTTTCTTTGTTATAATAACATTTATCTTTGAATATACTATATTCATTATTGTTTTTTTCTGTTAATTGCCTGTCTCCCACAGCTGGGATATAAGCCACATGTAAATAGTGAATTTTGTCTCTTTTGTTCATATAAACATAAAGTTTTTTTTCTGGACATTGTTTTAAATTTATTTTTGAGAGACAGAGTGAGTGGGGGAGGGTCAGAAAGACAGGGAGATACAGAATCTGAAGCAGGCTCCAGGCTCTGAGCTAGCTGTCAGCACAGAGCCCGATGCGGGGCTTGAACCCACGAACCGTGAGACCGTGACCTGAGCCAAAGCTGGACGCTTAACCGACTGAGCCACCCAGGCGCCCGAGTTTTTTTTTCTAAAATGCATGTTTCCTTACATCATAATTTTAGTCTGTTCTGAGAAATGCAGCACTAATGCCTGTTTTTCATGATGTAGCATTTTAATATTTTTAATTTCTCTCACATTCATTGAGTATGATACCTTTTAGGGTACTGGGATGTTTATGCCCACACTTGTTTATGATACACATTCATCAGCCAGAATGAACTAGAGAATTCTATTCTTTATTCAAGTCTCTCAGAAACATTACAATGGATCCTATATATGTAGTTAATGGTAATTTTTTTCTTCTTCTTTACTTATCCCTCAAATCCTAAATGTAATCTCAAAGCCTAAATCCATTGCTTTCTATCCCTGTGATTACATCAGTTCCATCCCACAAAAGCTCTAAGAACTCATCCACAAATTCCAAACTTGGGGCAGTGGGGAGAGGGAGTTGCACTATTTAAAAATCTTTGTTAGTGTGTATTGGGGTGGTGGTAGCAGAGAAACGTATGAGCATTAGCATGTTGATTCTTTTTATTCACATATATTTACAGTACCTGTCAAGTATGATAATAATTTATCAATATAAACATAATATTTTGTATACATGTCTTTCTTACTAGTTTGAGCTAATTGGAAACTTGTATATTTAAGTATCTAGCACAGAGCTAGCACATAATAGGTACTCAGCAAATATTGAAAAATGAATAAACAGACTTAGGAACAAAAGACACATGGTTTATAAGGAAGGAGCAATATATCCACAAAAATTTAATTAAGTCATAAAGACCAAAATAACAAACAAACTCCTATAGAAGCACAGAGTAGAAAATTTGACTTTTGAAAAGAGAATGGGCAAAAGGAAAGGGAAAAAATAGGTGAATCCTTTGGGGAAGCCTTTCAACACAGGAGATTAAATTTTAACTGTGTTTTGAAGGATTAGAAATTTTCTTTGCACGGGCACCTGGGTAGCTCAGTTGATTGACTGACCAACTCTTGGTTTTGGTTCAGGCGATGGTCTCGTGAGGTCCAGCCGTGCATCAGTATATGTGCTGACAACGTGGAACCTGCATGAGATTCTCTCTTTCCCCTTCTCTATGGCCCTCCCCTGCTCCTGCTTGCTCTCTCAAAATAAACACGTAAACATGGGAAATTTTCCTTGCAGACAGGCGAGTAGAGCTGTTATTTCAGAGTGGGGGAAAGGCTTGAGCAAAGACACAGAATTAGAAAGGTCCATGACATTTTGAGGAAATGGTGAGTAGACCTTTTTGACTGGTAAAGAGATTGCTTGAGAGAAAAGTGGCAAAGGGGCCAGTTGGCCATTTGCCATGATGCGGAATTTGATTCTTATTTTCTAGAAAATAGGAAGCCATTTAAGATTTATAATTCTAAAAATAATATGGGGTCAAAATAAAATTAGATCCCTATCTCACATGTTGTACAGTGGTGAACAAGTGAATTAAAGTCTGAAAAATAAACTATGAGAAGAAAATGTAGGATAATGTCTTAATGCTCTAAAGGCAAAGACAGATCTTAAAAACACCAAAAAAAAAAAAAAATCTCCTAATTTTTTTCCCGTTTCCTTACTTGTAAAATGGGTATAATTTTGGTACCAGAATCAAAGGTTGTTAGAAACATTAAAAGAGTTAATAGGTACAAAGTGGTTAGAACTGGTACTGGTACATAGTAAGTTCTAAATAAACCTCAAGTATTCTTTCTATGATTATTATATCAAAATTAACACTTTCTGTTCAGGATTCCATATGCCAAGTTAAAAGAAACAGATTACAAGATTTCTAAGATTATAAAAGACATAACATCCAGTATATATAAATAAATTTTACACAATAAGGGCAATTCAATGTTTTGAATGGGCAAATGTATAAAATACTAAATCCTAGGAGAGAGACTGAAATATTAATTTCACAAGTAATGGAGAAATATACAATTGAAATAACATATCAGTTCAAACTGATTAGATTTGTAAAAATGAAAATATTAACCAATATTAAGTATTAGAAAAATTGTAGGGAAATAGGAGCTTTTATGCAAGGGTTTTGGGAACATGAATTAGCATAGCATCTTTTTTTTAATGTTTTATTTTATTTTATTGTTTTGAGAGAGACAGTGCAAACAGGGGTAGGGACAGAGAGAGAGAGGAAAACACAGAATCTGAAGCAGACTCCAGGCTCTGAGTTGTCAGCACAATGCCTGACGCGGGGCTCGAACTCAGGAGCTGCGAGGTCATGACCTGAGCCGAAGTTGGACACTTAACAGATTGAGACGCCCAGACGCCCCTAGCATAGCCTCTTCAGAGAGTGATTGCATAAAACAGAATTGAGATACCATACAAGGCAGTGATACCACAGAGAATGTCTTGCACATGTATATTTGGACACACGTATAAGGTATTTACGTGAGTTGTTTCTTCCTTTTTTCCTTTGTCTTTAATGTTTCTTTTGTACATGGAGATAATCACTCAGTTTACTTTTGCTTAAAATGTTCACATTCAAATATGCTGTAAAATTGTTTTAAAAATCTTAGTTCACCTTAAGTTCTCAAATTTACATAATATATTTTATTATTCTGTTTATAAATCTAGCAAATTTTAATACACACTTTCAATAAGCTTTTGTAACAAATTTCTTTAAATCCTCTTAATTTATAAATTTAATATAGACTTTTAAGTACTTCAATTGTCTTATGGACAAACAAATCTGATACTTAAGGAATTCTTATTAATTTAATAGATTTTAAATGTTGAATAAGATGAATTTTAAATTTTCTTAAATATTCCAATGCTTTTTATAAATGAATAATATTTCAATCTATGATTACAAGTCTAAATCAATTACCCAATTACACATTTAAATTAGAATCACAAATTTATTTGCTAGACAATCTAATAATGGCAAATTCTCTTACATATAATAAATATTTAAAATACCAAATATTTATAAGTTCCTTAAAACAAAAATATTAAAACTATCGGTTTGATTTGCTGCATTATTTCTAGACACAATTCTTCTTCTTCTTAGGGCAAATATAGGTTTTGCCAATAAAGAAACAAATAAAACATTCCAAGTAGTTTTGGTGTTGATTTTCTCAGTGGCTGACATGCATATTAAGTGTGGACATTTAAGGAGATGTTCCTAACTACTTTGGTGCCAGGCTGAGCCCTGCTTTATAGTTGATCTGTTCATGCCCTCCATCTGGAATGGTCTCAGCCCATGTCTCCTGAAATCTGCTTACTTATTACCTATGTCCTCTGCCTTCTCATGGAAGTCTACAATCCTGAATGTGTTGCTATATCACTTGATTGATTTCAAGTTATTTATTTACTGTGTCATAAATTCTAAATTACTATGCTTTTCCTATCTGGTAGGATTACAGTTTTTATAGATGTTTAAATGTTATCTGTTTGGATTCTGAATATCTTCCAGGGTTTTGTTTAATTTGTTAGTAGAGGTCTGAAAGACATGCTAATGAGAATGTTCATAACACCCTTGTTTCTATATTGATAAATTGGAGACAACTTAAATGATCATCACTGAAACACTAGATAAATAAAATATGGCACATTTACATGAGTGACTGTAATACAGAAGTTTAAATAATATATATTTCAGTGTCGCAATATGACAAATTTTGAATAAATCTTAAAAATGTGTTAAGTGATAAAAATAAATTTGAGGAAGATAAGTACAATGTGTTATGATTTATGTAAGATTATTTAAACACAAATATAAAAGCTGTGTTCTTAGTGGATGTGTTTATAGTTAGTAAAAGTATAGAATATAGATTGGAATGTGCAAGAAAAAGATTTCATTTTTGTCTTTGATTTGAATCAATGAGAGATATCTTTTTTCCTTTTCTTTTCAAGTTTTTTAATTTAAATTACAGTTAGTTAACATATTAGTTTCAAGTGTAGAGTTTAGTGGTTCCACACTTCCATGCAATACCTGGTGCTCATCATAACACGTTCACTCTTTAATCCCCATCATTTCAGACATCCCCGCTCATCTCCCCTCTGGTGACCATCAGTTTGTTTTTCATGGTTAAGGGTCTATTTCTTGATTTGCCTTTCTCTTTTTTTCCCCTCTGTGCTTGTTTGTTTTGTTTCTTAAATTCCATATATGAGTAAAATCATATGGTATTTGTTTTTCTCTGACTTATTTTGCTTAGCATAATACTCTCTAGCTCTATCCATATTGTTACAAATGGCAAGATTTCATTCTTTTTTACGCAAACTGGTGCAGCCACTCTGGAAAACAGTATGGAGCTTCCACAGAAAGGAGCCGTATGATCTAGCAATTGTACTACTAGGTATTTACCCAAAGAAAACAAAAAGTTGGAGGGATACGTGCACCCCAATGTTTATAGCAGCATTACCTACAATAGCCCAATTGTAGAAACAGCCCAAATGACCATAGACTGATGAATGGATAAAGAAGATGTGGTGTGTATATATAATACATGTATATATTATATATATTAGAGATACCTTTTATTTTGAGCAGTATGCTCTGCAAGCAGAAGGCTAAGTTGAAAGTCTGAACATTTTTGATAAACGTGTGTGTGTGTGTGTGTATTAATTTCAATGCTGGTGAGCAAAATTTTCTTGTAAGAAATATATTCCATACATTAATAAATACAGTTTTCTGTTAAAATACAAATATGTTTTTTATGCTTTTGGTCATTATATTTTAAAACTTCAGTGTTATTCTTCTGGGAGATTCAACAAAAGCCTATTAATCAGATTTTAAGTAACTTACAAACACAAGCTTACCTGATACATCTCTTCCTGAGCTTTTCAGAGAAGAATTATAATAATCAAATAGTAATTTGAAGTCTCAAAGTAATTAATGTCAAACCATTATTTCCTATTAAGATATCTTATCAAGTAATATTATATCCTATAATTACTCCATTAATTTTAACCAAGAGTGAATCAGAATTTTGGAAGGCTTATGTTTTCATTCTATAGGAAAGATGTACACCAAATTTATAATGAAGTCTGCTTCTGGGAAGTGAAGGATGAGGGAAGAGGAGGATTAGGGACAGGTACAAAGGGAACTCCAACAGGGATACGTGTTTCACAAAGGCAAAGTACAGGTAACACCTGCTCCAAGTGTGCTGGAGCAGGGCCCACTGGAGAAAAGCCATGGAGATACACCAAGGGCCAAGGCACAGGTATAGAACCATGACTCCCATTTATCTCCATATTGTTCAGCACCTGCTGTGTTCTTGTGCAGCAAGAGAGGAACTTTGATCCTTGGGCTGTAGGTGTTTTAAGTAAAATAATTTCTGAAACTCTGGCAGCTCCCTGATGTATTCAAGGACCAGAATATTATTGTGATATGACATAGTAGAACAGTGGCTCCTGCCCTGTCCTACCAACCAGGGTTTTGTGGTTAAGGGTAATATCAGCCTGATGCCTGGTGTGAACAGAGCTATAAGGTCCAAGCTTTGCAGTGATAACTTTGTGATGTAACTAGCTGCCAACGGGATTCACCATGACCTTAGCATTATTGTTTGTTGAAGTACCATCTCCTCTCCTGGTGTGATGTGGTTGGTTGCTGGGGGCCCAAGTCTTGTGTTGAACAGAATTATAGTTTGAGTACTTGGCAGAAGCTAATTCCAGTGGGGCATTGCACAAAGTGACTTTTTTTTCTAGAGGCACTCCTGAATACTAATTATATTTTTATGTTTCAGTACATAAATGTTTGCCATCTTTGTCTCTGTACTTTGAGTATTTACATATAGACTCTTCATTCAACAAATATCTACTGAGTATGGACTATGTGACAGGGTCTGTTCTGGGTGCTAAGAATATAACAGTGAATGAATTACAGTAGTGAGAGACTGAAGTAGAAAGAGATGGATTTGAGAAGCAGCTTGGCAACTGATTTTGTGTCAGGACCTGAAGAATGGGGAATGTCATCCTTAGTATAGGCTAAAAGACAGGACTGACTTATATAATATCATTTAAGGTGTTTGTAACTCTTTAGAGTTTTGTAAAACTCTTTTACATACATTAGTTCATTCAGCTCTTATAACAGTTTTTAGAAGTGGATGTTAATATTTCTATTATCAATTCAAGGAAACTAAGATTCCCAGATATCAGTGATTTTCTTAAGATCACCTTTACTGTGTAGTAGAGAAAACTCTGGTCTTTTGCTCCCAATTCCCATCTTTTCACAATATCTTTATTTTTTTATTTTATTATTTATTGTTTCAGGTTTTTAAATAATATTCTCATCTAATCTGAAGGAATGACACTTTAGTTTTTTAAATTTTATTCATTTATTTTGAGAGAGTGAGAACATAAGCAAGTGAGGGGCAGAGAGAGAGGGAGAGACAGAATCCCAAGCAGTCTCCGTGCCATCAGCACAGAGCCCTGTGCAGTGCTGGAACTCAAGAGGTATGAGATCATGACCTGAGCAGAGATCAAAAGTCAGATGCTTAACCAACTGAGCCACCCAGGCACCCCTGTTGTTTCAAGTTTTTATTTAAATTCCAGGTTGTAAACATACAGTATAATATTAGTTTTATGTGTAGAATTTAGTTTGCAATATCTTTCTTAAAAACTCACCTACCATCTTTGATTCCATCCTCTTAAATATAAATTTTACTCCTTTAGTATAAGATTGTTATTAAATTTCGGGATTCAGATCGTCCACTCTCTCTAAGCTCAGGAAAGAGCTTAAGATATAATTAAGACGACAGGCTATTTTACAGATGAGAAAACTAAGGTTTAAATATTAAGGCTAAACAGGAGCTGCCAAAAATGGTCCCTTAACTGAATCCTTATATAATTGTTTATCAGACTTAAGAGTCTTCCATTGGAAAAAGCAGGTTTATACTAGGAAGTAACTGTTACTATTTAAACTTACCTTGGTTTATTTCCTTTTCACAATCTCAATGGATGCTCTCTTTATGTATCACTAACTAATACATTTTAAATTGCATTTTAAAGACTCCTTTGCCTCTTAATTTATATTTTATTGCATTGTAATTGTTTGACTTTTTCTTTTCAGGGAGATGTAATAGCTACTTTGATTGGATCCAAGTCAAAACAACCAGGATAATTCATCATTACTAATATCTTTTCTTGTTGCTGTTTAAAGGAAAAGAAACAGTGTTTAATATCCAGTAGTCCAATCTGTATGCAGTAAGCTGAGATTTTGATGTTAGAAAATGATATTTGATGTATAACTTCCATTTCAACTTAACATAAACTTAATAAACTTTCATTTCAGAGATGTGATCTAGGATAATTATAAGAGTTTTTTTGGGATTTTCTTAATATTTTAAGTTATATTCCAAGTATATATAACCATATATGTATACTTACAGAATCTCCAAATAGGTTAGAAAATTATTATTCCATTAGAAGCAAAGCTTGGAAATTATTAGAATGACTTAAACCAAAATTTTACAAGATGCAGTTTCTTAGAATTTCAGGACTGCTTTTCAAGATCTGTTTTCCAGAGTTTATGAATTATGCATGTGTTAGTGTTAGGAGACTACTGAATTTTCACACCCAACTTCATTTACGTTTTATTTTTTATTTTTTCACACCCAACTTTAAAATTTTTTTAAATGTTTTTTAAATTTATTTTTGATACAGAGAGAGACAGAGCATGAGAGGGGGAGGGGCAGAGAGAGAAGGAGACACAGAACCGGAAGCAGGCTCCAGGCTCTGAGCTAGCTGTCAGCACAGAGCCTGATGCGGGGCTCGAACCCACGAACGTGAGATCGGACCTGAGCCGAAGTCGGAGCCTTAACCGACTGAACCACCCAGGCGCCCCTACACACCCAACTTTAAATCAGAATTTTATCCTCTTAGATTTGAACGCTGAAGCTATTGAACTTTGTTAGACTGTCTGACAAGCAGACAACATGACAGCCAGTGTCAAAATTGCATCGTTTAGCCAGCAGGCTTCACACTTCCGATTCAGTGAGAGAAGTTCATCTGGGACACGTCAGGGCACCCTCCTCTGCATGCCCCAAATTGGCTCTGGGTTTTAAGCTCAGACTTAAGTGGGCTCGGAGAGAAAATAGAAAGTCCTTGATCTATAGTTGGCATCAGAATGTTACCTCATGAAGGGTTCTAGAGCTAGCTTGTGCAAATAGCAGAGTAGGAGGCAACAACTCCTCCAAACAGGCTGAGACCAGCCTATTCCATGCTGTTTGCTAGAACAAGTCCTGGGGTTTGTTAACTGAGGCCATAGGACAGTAGGTCCTGTTTTCTAAAGTGCTGTAAGTGGCGAGGAGAGGCATCCGAAACTCACTAAAATCTCTGGGGGTAAAAAGTGTGTATAAAACTAGGAAGGGAGTCTGTGCAACAGTAGAACCTGTCTTTTTTAAGTTCCAACCTCCTTGCAACCTGTTTTTTTGGAGCCGTCTTTTACACAAAAGCAAGGTAGTTTTGGGGTGGATTGAGAGTTTAGGTAATAAGCTTCCTACTGGTGTAAATCCCTGTGGTTCCTCTCTGTCTTTCTGAAAGGTTGGACTTTCTATAACAGTCTGTGTAACAAAATAAAAACTTGTTTCAATTGAAAAAATATGTTTCTTTGTATTATATATTTTTGACCTTTCAAAATTTTTTGCATTTTCAAGACTAAAAGAAAAATAAAACTACTTTATTATTCGTAGACCCTGGGCAGCCGATCTGAAGCACTGAAGCTATTGCATTCCACCCGTCTCATTCCTGATCTTATAGACTCTCCCATACTTGTAGATTAGCAACCAAACTGAGAGCGACTGATACTAACTTTGTGTGTGTGTTGTTTGTGTCTGCCAGCTGGGTGGAATGATGACTAAGAGCTGGAAACTGAACGTCAGAATGTACATTTCTTGGACACCTGAGTTTCTGAATTGAGATTCAGACCTTCTGTGCTAAATATTGTTGTGATTGATTTATTGGTGTCTGCCTCCTCCCCGAGACTGTAAGCTTTTTGATGGTAGGGACTATGTGTTTTGTTCACCCCTGTATCTCCAACACCTAGAACACTACCTTCAAAGAAGAATTATTGCAACAAATATTTGTTGAAGGAATGAATGATCAAGTTAATGGGAGAAATGTTGGCTTCATGAATACCCCATATTAAAACATGATCTAATATTTTAAGTGTGATTTCCTTAATATCCTACAAAATACCTTATCACTGAGGGTAAAATATTTTAACAGTGGAAAGCAGAACATACAATCAAATAGAACATAAAATCAGCCTTGCAAATCAGCTAAACATGGGTCATAGTTTTCTTTGTTCTCTAACAATATGAAATTAATTTTCCCCCTCAAGACAAAAACTAAAAACAAATTTATGATTGCTTTCTTTTGGTGAATATTGCTGCTGCTTTTGAGATTGTGTTCCACTGACTGGTGGTGTTTACCTCCAACATAAAGTACTTAACACAATGCCTAGCACAAAGTAAGTAGTTCTCATTCTGATTATCCCAAACCACATCTCTACTTCTTTGTCCAAAAACATTTTTGCCCTTTGCAGCTGGCTAAGTCTTTGCCAAGGCCCCACTCCTGCAAGAGATACAGACCATGCTAATGACCCCATTTGTTCCTTTATACATTTGGGCTTTGTGTCTGGTTTGTTCATGATTTACTACAATGTCTACCCTCAAATCTACAGAACATTTACTAGGCTATTACCCTTCATTTGCTTAGGTTGGCATATTCAGTGGGTGATAAAACTAAAAGGCTAACAGTTTACATGAACCTAATTCCTCGGTTAAATTGAAAGCAGAACATGCCCATTAAAGTAGGAACATATAAAACATGGTTATGAATCATCAGAATAAGCACTGCTTTTTCTAAAGTGATGAAACATTTGTGTAGCATCCAGAACAACTCATGAAAAATATACCCTCACCATGTCTGTATTTCTCTGAACAGTCAACTACTGAGAGATACAGTGCAGGGGCACCTGGGTGGCTCAGTCGGCTGAGCGGCCAACTTCAGCTCAGGTCATGATCTCGTGGTTCGTGAGTTTGAGCCCCACGTTGGGCTCTGTGTTGTCTCCTTCTCTCTCTGCCCTTCCCCTGTTCACACTCTCTGTCTCTCAAAAATAAACATTAAAAAAGTTAAAAAAAAAAAAAAAGAAAGATGCGGTGCTACTATACCAGGAAGGAAAAACTATCCCAGGATATTTTAGGGATCTTACATCATAACAAACTAAGAATAATTCACTGAATTTTTAAGTTATTATATATACTTAAATTATTTATTGAGTTTTTTAAGTTTATTTATTATTTTGAAAGAGAGAGAGACAGAAAGAGATAATGCATAAGCAGGGGAGGGGCAAAGAGAGAGAGGGAGAGAGAGAATTCCAAGGGAGTCCTATGCTGCCCGCATAGAGCCCAATGGGGGCTGAAACTCATGAGCTGTTACATCATGACCTGAGCCGAGATCAAGAGTTAAACACTTAACTGACTGAGACACCCAGGCACCCCTATTTACTGAGTTCTTAAATAAATTTCTAAATAATGACAAAAATATAAAAATAGCTTCTTTATATAAAATTAAGCTTCAAATATCAATTGTTATATAAGATTATTAAAAACAGTTTTAGCTGCTCATTTAAAGTCCTACTGATAGAACACTTAAAAATTACTACAGGGGCACCTGGGTGACTCAGTGGGTTAAGCGTCCAGCTTTGGCTCAGGTCATGATCTCACGGTTTGTGGGTTTGAGCCCCACATCAGGCTCCGTGCTGACACCTAGCTCAGAGCCTGGAACCTGCTTCGGATTCTGTACCTCCCTCTCTCTCTGACCCTCCCCTGCTCATGCTGTCTCTCTATGTCTCTCAAAAATAAATTAAAAAATATTTAAAAATTTTAAAAAATTACTACAGTGAGTAGTGAAGTTTTATCTATAAAGTTATGCAAAAAGTTACCTGGATGAATGATATTTCAATACCCATTCTACTGATATTTGTGAGTAGAAGTTGACTGGTTTTAAGGAAGGGGGGGAAGAGATTTTAGGTGAAGAAAACAGCAGGTGCAAAGGCCTCTCTGAGAGAGAGAGAGAGAGAGAGACAGAGCGGAGAAAGAAAGAGAGAGTGAGAGCGCATGGACTTTCCACAAACAGTGAGGGTTTCAGTAGAGTTGGACCACTGAGAGTTTGTGGGCCTGTAAAGGTAGACACTGGCCACATCACATAAGGCCTTGTAGGCTGTGTGAAGAAAAGTTGGACTTTTTCTTAAGGAAAACGGAAAGCCATTGAAGAGTTTTCAAAGCAGGTAATAAAATACGCATATGTTTAGAAACGTCATTCTGGCAGTAGTGTAAAGTGTAAACCAGGACTTGATGAAAGATACAGGCCAACTGAAAAACTGTTGCAATCTCTAAATGAAAGTTGAGATCATGGCAGAGGGGATAGAGAGGAATGGGTGGATCACAGAGAAAGCTGAAGTCGAATCTGCGAGACTTGATGATTTAATGAATGTGTGTGCACAAGGAGGTTTCAGGCAAGAAAGAGAGGGAGAAAGACTCCCAAGAAGAGCTGGTGCCCTACGATGAAAACCCCCTCTAAAAGCACCAAGTATGAATAAAAACAAATCAGCATTTGCTAACAAATTTGCAGAGTGATTTTATAATCACCACCATCATCAAATAAGTACATGTGGCATACTTTATAATTTATCAGTGCTGTAATTAACATTGCTTCATTTCATCCTGTGATATTTTTCCATGTTACAAATTAGAAAATCAAATTACAGTTAAACTACCTTCTCAAGCTCTCTTCACTGGAAACTGCAGTACTAGTATTAAAACTCTAGCATTCTAACATCAAGGCCACTATGACACAGGATAATACTTGGTAGAATTATGATCCTTATCATTACCATGAGTGATGAATCTATTGAAAGTTCCCTTTGTGCTAGAGACTCTGATAATACTCTGCACAATTTAATCCTGACAACCACCCTAATGACGTCAGCATTATTATCTCTATTTTGCAAATGAAGAAACTGAGATTCAGACACATTAAGTATTTCCTGAGGTCACATAGATATGAAAGAGCAAAACTGAAATCTGATTTCCCAAATCAGAAATCCACAGACAGTACTTACAACTCATGCCAACTTGCTCTAACAGGATGTTCTTGTGACCATAGTTCCTTATTAAGCAATTTATAGATGAAATATATGTTTATTCAATCCATTATTTGGTTGTTAATTTGGATTTTTGGTGCATGTTAATTGTAGAACTTCATATTAGCAATCAAATTGAGCACATTTTAATTAATTCCACTTGTTAAGTTCAAATAACTGATTTTATTTTGGTCTAAAAACTTGGATCATATAAACATTCTTTACACCTTTAAGAATGTAAATAACTTTAAGATAATTATGCTAGTCAGGATAAGTCAGATTATGTTACTACAACCAATAATTGGCTTTGAATGATAAGAATTTATTTCTCATTTACATTACATTTTTTATTACAGGTGAGCTGGTGGCCTAATTCTATACTGTTTTGACCCAGAGACCAGGTTCCATTAAAAATGCTGTTGGTCATCAAAGTGGAAGAGAGGGGGGCACCTGGGTGGCTCAGTCAGTTGATGCCTGATCATGATCTCACAGTTCACGGGTTCCAGCTCCACGTCGGGCTCTGTGCTGACCTCTAGCTCAGAGCCTGGAGCCTGCTTCGGATTCTATGTCTCCCTCTCTCTCTGACCCTCCCCTCCTCACGCTGTCTCTCTCTGACTCTCAAAAATAAATAAATAAATAAAATGTAAAAAAAATGTTTTTAAAGGTGGAAGAGAGGGAGGACTGGGGAATCATGCACAATGCTTAAATGCCAAGTAAAAGTGGCATATGTTACTTCCACTCACCTTTTATTTGCCAAGTATGTCACATGGCCACATCCAACTTTAAAGAACAGGGAAATAGAATCCCACCATGTGCCTGAGAGGAAGAGAACTGGAAATACATCTCCCCTAGAAATTCACAACTATTCCAAATATTAGTCAACTTCATGGTGAAACATGTTTTGGAGTTGGATAAGTTTGGGAAATATTTAATTCAACAAATTAAAGAAGTTACCTAAACTATAAGCCTTCTCTGAGTCCTTATATATAATATGCATCATTAATCTCCAAAATAGGAACCATTACTATAGGATTTTTTTTTTCAAAGACCATGTTCAAAGACTCCTGTCCTAAAGAAAATACTTTTAGAAATAGTTTTCTAAGGTTCTGATTTTAGAACTTATTTGTGGAAGGGGAAAGGAATCAAGAAGGAAAGGAAAGAATGAAGGAAGGAAAAAGGCCAGAGCAGTGCAAATTTATGGATAGTGTTGAGATCAAGAGTTATATGTAAATGATTTCCATAGTAGCTAGTTGCAACCAAAAATTGCATATCTAATCTCTTGCATTTCACATTAATTTTTTGAGCATTTGTTAAACATATAATACTACATGCTTTATGTTAGCTCATTCCAACCTCACAACAACACAAAATGCAGATTTACTATCTCCTCACAGATGAGGAAACTACACTCAGAGAAGACAATTACATAGTTAAAGCCACACAGATAGTAAACTGAGTTGCAGACTAGATGAGAAGGGAAAATGTCAACCTCCAGATAAAAAGGATTAAATGCTCTAGTTAGAGGTAAAAGCACCAAACTCTTTTGGACAAAAGACAGAAAGATTCATTTTCATTTTGGTTATTTTCTCCGGTTGTACCTTCGGATTCTGTGTCTCCCTCTCACTCTGACCCTCCCCTCCTCACGCTGTCTCTCTCTGTCTCTCAAAAAAAAATAAATAAATAAAATGTAAAAAAAATTTTTTTTAAAGGTGGAAGAGAGGGAGGACTGGGGAATCATGCACAATGCTTAAATGCCAAGTAAAAGTGGAAGGAGTGATATTTGAGAACCTGAGTGAAGAGCTTTGAATGCCAGGCTGTTTGGATTTTATTCTCCAGGTAATGCTGAGCCATAGAAAGATTTTGAGTCAAGAGTAAAGGAAGCAGATAATTATAAGAAGACTTAGCATTTCAAGTTCAAATAGCCCTTAAATAATTCAGTCCAACTTTCTCAATTCACAAATGGCAAAAGTAAAGTCCTCAAAATTGAAGCTCCACAACTAGGGCTTTCATTATTGGCATTAGCTTTTTATCTGGGAAACCGACCTAGCTGATTAGTTTGCCTCCATTTGGTCACAGGATGAGCTCAGGTCCCACTGGCCTTGTATTTGCATCCCAAATGAATGTAAACCCTGATGAAGTCTTAACACCTGGCAGAAGAGACTATTTTGAGCCCAGGGGGATAAAGTAGGGGTGATAGCAGAGGTCAGGGGTACCAGAGTGTATCTGACATCCAGGATAGGGATCATCCCTTGGCTGAATACGTCTCTCCTGGGTTGTATAGCCCAGCCCGTAGCCACTGATCACAGGTTTATTGCAGAGCTATGTTATACCTGGCATTATCAAGATGGCCAGGATAAGTCTCCAAAGAAAGGAAGAAGTTGGTAATAAATGGCTAAATAATTGCTGATGATGTGGGTGTGCTAGACTTGATCATAAAGATACCCCTCTGGAGTTGATAAGTGACAGATTCACCTGCAATGTTGATCTATGGAAAGATAAGGTAGCTCCATATGATGTAAAAACAATTCCTGCACCTTATGTTCCTTTCTTAGCAAATTACTCTCCTCCTACCTCCCAGTTGTATGAACCAGAGACCTAAGTACCATTTTTGGCCTCCTTATCCATAATATCTTATGGGTACCAAGCCCTCCTATTTTTTTGAATACTGCCATCTGCCCCATCCTTTCTGCAATGACCTTAGTTGAGAGCAAACAATCTCATCTAAATTGTTGCAAAAGCCTTTTTTTTATTCTCCTGCCTCAAATCTTGCTCCTCTTAATCCATTCTCCATACTGCAGCCAGAGAGATTGAGAAAGCAACAATTTTTTTTAAGAAAAAATGTATTTTTCAGAGTCAAAAATGCTTTCAATCAGAGCATAGATTTTCTTATTCCATTTTCTGGCTTCCTTGCAGAAAAATGGCAATGCCACAAGAAGTATGGGTGATATGATCTTGATCACTGGCTGAACAGATTTTTTTTCAACCAGAGAAATCAATTTAAACGATTATTTTTCAATTTGCTAAAAAGTGAGTCAATAATTCTTTAAGATCTCAAACTCCAGTTTTCCTAATTTAGGTAAGAACTTTGCCAGAACAAGCATTTTCAGAAAGTTTACAAGATAGCTCATTGGGGGTTTATGTATTCAGCTTTCTGTTATAAAAATATGTATTGATAAATGCATGCCTAAGTCACAGGGTGAAGGATAACAAGGGAGATTCTAGTCAGAGAACGTCCCCTGTTTTCTAAAGGAAACATGTTTTCAAGTCCATTCCAATGGTGATGGATGAAAATGTCTATGTTGTCAAGCAGGACACACTTCATATCATTAGTTTTAAGAAGCAGTTACTATCAAAATTTTACAGAGAAGGATTCTTGGGGAAGTTAAATATCTTGGTTAAGATTCTAGATCATCTAAGTGGGATACAAAGATTCAAAATCAAAACACAAGAAGGCAAATGCTTTTCTTAATTATTTTTTAAACGTTTATTTTTGAGAGATAGAGTGCAAGCAGAGGAGGGGCAGAGAGGGAGACACAGAATCCGAAGGCAGGCTCCAGGCTCAGAACTGCCAGCACAGAGCCCAATGCAGGGCTCGAACTCAGGAACTGTGAGATCATGACCTGAGCCAAAGTTGAAAGCTTAACTGACTGAGCCATCCAGGCACCCAAAAGGCAATTCTTAAGTTAGCCTTCTCATGGCTTTCAGAAGGTGTTGCTTTCAATACTCAAAAACTCTTACAAGATAGGTTTTCTCAATCTAAAGATATGCTTATCAAAGTTTAAAGGGTTTAAAACCTGTCCTGTGTCACTCAGTAAGTGACAAGGCTGACATTGAAAGTCCTACTTGGTTACTTCCAAAGCTTGTGTTTTTCCAGATGTCTTCTGAGAGAGCATCCTATTTATTGCCTCATGGATGCAGCTAATGGTAAGTGATGGTGGTCAGAGGTGACTGAAGAACTAGCAATAATCATAAAAGCACATTATCAAAACTTCACAGTGTAACCTATACTTTGCAAATACTGTTAAAATGAGGTTATGACCAATAGAATGTCGAGAAAGCTAGTATAAATTGAACAAGTGTGAAAGTAACTTCAAGACTTGATTTGGCAATATTCACCAGGTCAGAATCTTTTTTTTTTTTAAGTTTTATTTATTGTGTGTGTGTGTGTGTGAGAGAGAGAGAGAGAGAGAGTAAGAGCAAGGGAGAGGGACAGAGATGGAGGGAGAGACAGAATCCAAAGGCAGGCTCCAGGCTCTGAGCTAGCTATCTAGCTATAAGCACAGAGCCTGATGTGGGGCTTGAACCCACAAACTATGAAATCATGACATGAGCTGCAGTCGGAAGCTCAACTGACTGAGCCACCCAGGTGCCCCATCACCATGTCAGATTCTTATTCAGCAAAACAAATGGCTCTAGTTTAACTTTTATTTCTATTTTCTGTCCTACTTGCCATCTCAGAGTCTATGAAGCTCTGGGGGCTAGACTACATAAAAGCAGTCATCTATATTTGTGCTAGCTCCAGGTAGAGAAGGCACCTGCAAGGAATCCCTCAAAGTCAAGGTAACATTAACTCATGTGAATCCTTCATTTATTTTTTTTTCTAGGCTTCTTTTAGTATTTCTCTAATTACTCCTAAGCCACTTCTATATCAGTTTAAGGAGTCAATTATCAAAACAAGTTGAATTTGGGTTGAAAAAGAAGTGAGCTTGCTACCTCTCAGAAAATAAAGACCTTGCTTTCTTTACTCTCCAGCCTGTAGTCATTTGATTGCACAACTACTTTGATGAGCTCAACGTCTATGGCAGGTGCTATGGGGAATACAGAGAAACATGTGATGTTAAGGGACATGTTGAAGTCACATGGATAATTTCACACATGTGAATTACAGAATATAATAAGTTGGAATTCAGGCAGGTGCTAAATAAGGATGGAAGGAAGGAATCTGTTATTGAGCACTTACTTAGTGCCAGGTAGTTTCATGTGCAATATTTCATTCAGTCTGACGATAAGCATCCTGTGAAGTAATATTACCACAATTTACCATTTTACTGGGGACAAAATTGTTCACCCAGCTGGTAGGCAGTGTGGCTAGGGAGCAAACCAAGTCTATCTGGCTTCAAGAGTTGAGGTCTTTGTCTTATACAGTGTCTCAGGTGGAAAAAAGAAGACGGTGAACTGCTGTAATAAATGATGGTGTCATAGAGGCAGTGGTGTTTAAAGAAGGCCTTCAATCCTAGTGGGAATTCCAATAGGAATTGTTTGATCAGAATGTTGAGGTGGGAATGAACCTAATGTTTCAGAAATACTGAGGGGACCAATTTCACTGCATTTCTACATTAAAGAAATTGTTTATTTATTTACTTTGAGAGAGAGTCCATGCATGGCTGTGAGTAGGGGAGGGGCAGAGAGGTTGGGAGAGAGAGAATCCCAAGCAGGCTCCACATTGTCAGTGCAGAGCCCATCATGGGGCTTGATCTCACCAACTGTGAGATTATGACCTGAGCTGAAATCTAGAGTCAGATGCTTAATGGACTGAGCCACCCAGACACCCTTCTTCATCTTTCAATTCAAGATGTTTAACTGGAATTCTTTCTGCTAATCCCATATTAAAGTATGAGGCAGAATTTATTTAAGGTTCTATTTTAATAATTAATTGTGTTTGTTATGTTTTATAATAAGCTAAAACAGGAAAATGAGATCACATAATAAATGTTGTAACCATATATATCAATGTAAAAGTTTCAGTGTGGTTTCAAATGACTTTGGTAAATGATCCACGGTTTTCATATTTTGTTGGACTAATTTCTTGAAAAATTATGAACTCCCACACTGAGGGGTTCATAGTTACCAGATGTTAGCAAATATAAAAAGGGCTTTTAATCTCAAGAGTAAGCATAATTTACCAGATTTAGCATAATTTATCCATCTCTGGATTAGCAAACCAAAATGCACTAGAGAGAATATATTTGGAATATCTATGAAACACATAGGGCAGTTGAATTGATGTTTGTGCTAGGCTCTGTTTTAACACCACTGACGTCATAATACAGTTTACTTAATCTTTCACAGAGTATTTTTCAGAGTATTTTCTCATATATTATTTATTCAATCCATTACTGGTTTATTAATCAGCATTCATTCATGTTAAGTTTTCTTGGAGCTTGCCAGTGTGCTAAGGCTCTAATAAGTAAGTTGGAATGAAGTTAAATTAAAGGAGGACTTTGGGAACAACATTCCAATAGCAGTGGGAACCACTTTTGGTTTTCAGACATAGAGGTTTAAATCTCTTCACTTCCTTACTGATCGACTTTCCAGGGCATACACAGGGTTACTTTTTGTTTGTGTGTTTTTTATTTATAGCATGCAATGAGTACCCTGGAGGCTGCTGGTCACAAGGAGAGGTAGCCAGTGCAGCAGAAGATGAGCTTGGACTTGGCTACTTGTTGGCAGCGGGACACTAGTTGTTGTCACCCCCTTCTCCTCTCTCATGTTTCCTCTCCTTGCAAATCCAGGAGGGTGGAAATGACTGAGTTCTCCCCAGGATGTCTAATCTTTCTGAAGCCAGACCAATACTTAAAGAAAATGATGGGTAGGATTCAATTTCCTTTCAAAACACCCAATGCATGTTCCCAAGTGCAGAACTTGGCAGTAACCTTCCTTCTTTGTCAGGACTCTTCCATACAGCTGAGAGAGGAAACTATTTCCAACTCCCAAAAGAGCATGAATGAGGTTTTGGAGGAAAGCCTGGCGCAAAACTTTCCAAAGGTGGATTCCTTAGGGGTGGAGGGACTTCAGGATGGACAGCTGGCCACGGGCTTTGGGGCTCAAAGAAGTGTTCAGTGATGTCAAGACAAGACTTACAGACGTTAAGCTGCATTGATGGCTGTTCCGTGACTGATGTGCGTGCTCTTTGTTAAAACAAGAGCAGATGCCCGATGAAGGTAGAGCTTTGAGCATGTGCTTAATCAGGGTGTTTTACTGCTCACACTTACATTGTGTCATTAAAATAATGGCTTTGGGCTAGGCAATCTTTCTTAAAGTAGTGGATCAACGGTTAAAACCACAATGAAGTGTATTTTCTCCCTTTGCCAAAGTGAAGTGAATGCACTGTTCTTTTCAAATTTTAACTAATCCTTTGAAATTTTAAACGCTGTGGAAAATTGCAGTAAAGCTGCCATTAACCAAGTTCACTGTGATTTTCTTCTTGTGAAAAAATGTTAAAATAACTTTAAAACACTAAACAGATTATGCTGATGGTAGGGAAATGTTAAAAAAATAAGCATAAAAAGAAAATAAAAATTAAATCTTACCTCATCAACCAGAAATAACTATCCACTCATAACTTCGGGGTTGCTGTATATTATTAACTGAGAATTTAAACATTGGTTCATGGTCAAGTATATGAGTTGAAACAAGTACTTTTCTCAAAACATCTTTAAGTGCCCAATAAATGTTTCCTAATATGCAGCCCTTCTACTTGAGGATAGATGGAAATATGTCTGTATCAGTTAGATCTCCCTAAAACCCAGGGAATATTTGAGTAATAAGCTCCTTCCTATAATCTGGGCTGCTTTGGTTTTCTTCCTACTGCTTCCTACTGCTGAGATAAAAGGGCACCTGGGTGTCTCAGTCGTTTGAGCCTGTGACTTCAGCTCAGGTCCTCAGGCCATGATCTGACAGTTGGTGAGTTGGAGCCTTGCCTCAGGCTCACTGCTGTCAGCTCAAAGCCTGGAGCTTGCTTAGGATTCTGTGTCTCCCTTTCTCTCTCTCTGCCCCTCCCCCCTTGTGTTCCCTCCCTCTCCCTCCCTCTCTCTTTCTCTCTCTCTCTCTCAAAAGTAAATAAAAATAAGCATTTTTTTTTTAAAAAAGGGACTTTGTATTCTCCCGCTAGAAATTAAGAAACTGAGATCTGTTCATCTGTGGTGCTGGTCTTATTAATACTACAGTCTGTATTTGAAGTCCATCTGTTACATACTGGGCACTTAAACTGTGTCAAAGCCTTTTGCGTGGCTCTTAGACATTTTATTTCACATATTTGTTGCCAGAAACCTAATTGTGGACAGTACTTGATCACCATTTTGCAGATAAAGAAACTAAAACTCAGTGGAATTAGGCAAACATGTCCTAAGTCACACAGCTAAGTGTTACTGGACTCAAACTTAGGCTGCTTAGTACGAATCAAGGCAGTTACCTCAAACTGCACTGGTTGTCAATGTATTCCTCACCACCAGGAACGTAGTTTTTTTGTTTGTTTGATTTTTGGTTTTGGGATTTTTTTTTTTGTATCACTGGAAGAATGTCCATTGATGAAGCAGTGACAATTAATTATATTAAGTTTCAGTCTTTGAGCACATATGGGTGGGTGTGGAATGGGAAGACTGCATGAAGTGCTTTTGCAGCTTATGGCAGTGTTGTGTTGTCTCGTGCTAAAGCACTACGTGATTGAGTTCTGAGCTTCAAACTCTCTGCTTTTTCCATGAAGCATCATTTTTTTTAAAGACTGAAATACTGTAGTTATTCAGATATGGTATTTGAAATCAAATGAAAAAGATGTGAAAATGAACAAAATGAGCCTCACTTCAAGTAAAACTATTGACAGTATTTGTTGCTGATGATAAATTCCAGCTTACACACAATTTTAAAAAAGCTTATCCTCGGGGGTGGAACCAAGATGGCGGAGAGGAAGGGAGCTCTGTAAACTCCGTCCGCACCATTTATCGAACTGAGAAGGATATTACGCTCATCTGCGAGAGCGGAAGGAGAAAATACGAACTCCAGAGGGAATAGAACCTCAAGGATACCTGAGTGAGTGGGGGCGAATGGGGGAGATCCGAAAACGGGCCAGTCCGGGACGGGCAGGGGAGGTAAGATCCCCAGCCCAACGTAACGCAAGCGCCCGGTGCCCAAGCGACAAAGGGAAGAGACAGAGTCGGAACACACTCATACAACTGTCTCTGGGGAAGAGGTATAGAACGCTTGGCTGCGCTTGGAGACAGAAACCCACTCCATAGATAACTGCTGGAGAGCCAGAATCCCGAACCCGGGTGGTGCAAGAGAAGGAACAGCTTCCAGCCCTAAGCCATCTCGGCGGGGAATCAGAGGCGTCTGTGGCTGTGAGAAGCGGCTGCGCTGGGGAGGCGCGCTCCCCGGCGGGAAGCGGCCGGAGCAGCGACTGCACCAGGCGCGAGCAATTCGAACTTGGTTTTGGGAACGGGACCACGGACCGCATTTCCACGGCACACCTCGCCCCCTGCACGGACTGCGTGAATCCCGGGTGCCCACAGGGAAAAATTAGGGCACAGACCGACGGGACCCCCAACAAAGAGTCAGTGGCGGGTGGGGGCCCGGGCCCGCGCTTAGACTGTAGGAGCTCCCAGCTCATTTCCAGCAGCGCACAGCGTCTTGAGCAAAGCTATCAGAAACCAAGAGAGACTCGGTTTTTTGCTTTTTGTTTTTTTCCTTTCCCCCATTGCAATCGCGATCCTGACTGGGGGTGGGGACTCCGCAATTGAGTCTCTGAAGGTGCACACTTCATCTCCTGCTGCTCATTTCCCCTCAGACAGGGGCGGAGCCTCTGAGAACAGACTCCAAGACCTACCACATCAAACCACGCCTATCCATCAGAGGGAGCTGCTGCTTTTTTTTTTCGTTTTTGTTTTTTGTTTTGTTTTGTTTTTTGTTTTGTTTTGTTCTGTTTTGTTGTTTTTTTTTGTTTGTTTGTTTTTTTACTTCACTAGTTTCGTACTTATTTCTTTTCATTATTACCTTTTTTCCCCTTTTTCTTTACTCAATTCCTTTAAATTTTACTCCTTATATTCCTTTCTCCTTTCTCCCTTACTTTTTCACCTTCTTGCAACCCAGATATATTCTCCTGTATCTCATCCTTACTTCTCCCCTAAACTGGTCATACACTTTTAAACGGTCTACTGTCCTTTGTTGTCCCCGACCCCCTTTTATATATATTTTTTTTCTTCTTTCTCTTTTCTTTTTATTTTCTCTTCTTCTCTTCGTACATCTCTTTCCCTCCCATTTTCTTTCTTTTCTTTCCCCCCTGTAATGTGTTTCTTTGTTTGATTTGTCTGTATGTGTGCTTCTGTTCCCTCGGTGTTTGTCAGTCTGTTTTCCTTCATAGGACTACACCAAGAAACAAGCCAAAGGGTGCAAGAAGGCAAGTCCAAAATATTGCAGAGTAGGGAAATAAAATACTCACAGGCACAACATGAGAAACTGAGAGATATCATTAAGAGAATATCTCCTGAAATGGCAGGCCCTGGACAGTCAATAAGCCTCCTTTAACAGAGAAATACTAATAGGTGCACAGAGCCCAACGAGCTTTCTAAAGGTGACAAGAGACAGAAAACTAGCAAAAATGACAAAACGAAGAAACTCTCCCCTGAAGAACTTCCAGGGGAAAGTCATAGCCACAGAACTCCTCAAGGC
>NC_043707.1:88267548-88304864 GCF_006229205.1 Suricata suricatta
GAATGAACTGAGGGTTGAAGGGGAAGGGGGAGGGGGGAAAAGAGGTGGTGGTGATGGTGGAGGGCACTTAAGGGGAAGAGCACTGGGTGTTGTATGGAAAACAATTTGACAATAAAATATTATGGAAAAAAAATAAATATCTGAAAACAAACAAAAAAAAGCTTATCCTCTACCACGAGAACCAGGGGTGATATTAATGAATTTTACTTTTTGAAATTGTGTAGTGAAATGTGTTAACATTTGTGAGATCTACATAACACAGTGAACCAGTATTTTTCAAATGATCAATGCATGATATTATGAAATCATTAATGGGTAAAAGACCCATTCAATGTGCAAAATAAATTTTTAATCTAACAGTACAAAAATTCATTGATGTGGTTTCGGATTCAACATTGCAACTAACCTTTAATAAACTGCTGCTTCTCAAGTCTTGGTATAATATTAAGAAAGAATATAAAAATTATCTGAAAAGATCATTTTATTAAATAAAATTGGAATCATCTTAAATTAATGAAAGAAAAATTATCTGTTAAAATAATCTTCCTTTTTCCAACTAAATATCTGGATTTTCTGTGAGGTTGGACTTTTCATATATTCAATCAAAACAACACACAGTAACAGACTGAATGCAGAAGCTGATAATGAAAATTAAGCTGTATTTTATTAAGGCCATCCTTAGAGGCTTGCAAAAATGTCAAGCAGTGCCAGTCTTTTCCCATATGTGTTTTGTTTTGTGAAAATAGACATTTTTCATAGAATATGTTATAGTGTTAACAGGTGGTAGGTTTATAATATGTGAGTTAGTAAATATTTTTATTTTTCTGTTTTAAATTCCATTATGATAAATGTGGATAAGTTCAACCCACATAAACAAAAGCTCTTTGAAGTTCTTAATAATTTTTAAGAGGGTCAAGAGTCCTGAGACCAAAAAATTTGAGAGTTCTTATTCTACAACATGTACGTTTTGAGATTTCATCAATAGATATTCAAGTTGTTTGCGGTATTTGACATTATAAATAAAGATGAAGTAAACAGCCTTGTTTATGTATCCTTATATACTGACACTTTTACTTCAATGGGATAGCTTATCAAGCTGTTAGGGAAAAACATATGTTTATTTTTTCAGGATATTTGTAATTGTTACTATATATTTGATATATACTTATTAGTTATTTAAAATATATCTATATAAGTACATAGAGAAACAAAAAGGAAAAATGAGACCTACTCTTTTCACTTAAATCCTATAGTTAGGATGGGTGAAAAATATATGTTTCAAGTTAGGAAATGCAAACAAAAAGGCTCAGGTCATGATCTCATGGTTCGTGAGTTCGAGCCCCTGGTTGGCTCCATGCTAATACCACAGAGCTTGCTTGGGATTATCTCTCTTTCTCTTTCTCTTTCTCTCTCTCTGCCCCTCCTCTGTACACACACAAGTGCTCTCTCTCTCTCTCTCAAAATAAGTAAATAAAATTTAAAAAATTAAATTTAACCCACATTACATTTATTTTTGTATAGTGTGAAATGTTTAATTTTCACTTTCTTCCAAATGGACAGAACATCTTTCCTGCACTATTTATTAAATGAACCATCTTTTGCCCATGGGAATTTCATGTCACTTTAGTTATATGTTGTTTTCATTTCATTTGGAACTATTATAGGGCCTTTATTCTGTTCACTCATCTATTTACTCTGAATTAGCCACATACTACTTTGATTTCAGTAATTTTATGGGAAATTTTAATATGTTTTAAGAAAAACTGTCCATCATTATAGATTAGGTTTTTTGGGGGAATTTTTATGGCTATTATGAAGCATAGATTCTTCCATATGGATTTTATAATTATTTTACTTTGTTCTCACAAAACTTTATTGGAATTACAATTTAAATTGCATTAGATTTATACTAATGAGGGAAATACCATATTCTATGATATTAAGAATTCCTATCCAAAATATGTTACTATAATAACATAGCATCTTAGTTCTTTTAATAAATTTTTGTAATGCTAATTATGTATATCTTGTACCTTTTTATATTGCCTTTTTATTTACTACTTTTATTTGCCACTGTGAATGAGAAATTTCCCCCATGTTCATTTCTAAATGCTTATTGTGGTACAAAGTAAAATCTTGATTTTTGTATGTTCATATTTTCTCCAGAACCTTGTCCAGTTATTTTACTAAATTTAATGGCTGCTTTACTAGTTTATATTGGGCTTTCTAGGTATACAATATTATCATCTACCAATAAAAAAGTAATTTTATCTCTTCCAATATTTATTGCTTCATATTCTTCATGTAGCAATGCTTATTGAGATTAATGCCAGGCATTGTTGTGGATTCTAAGGATACGACTGTGAATAAAACAGATGAATAAAGTGTATATCCTAACAAGAGGCAGACATAAATTATAGAAATATTAAATAATGAGTGATGCTGAGGAGAAAAGAAAGTGTGGGAAGGGGATAGGAAGGTTTGGTGGTAGAGTAGATTTGAGACAAGGAGGCTAGAAAGGTCCTTACTGGGAGGGTAACCACTAGAAGAATTCTTAACGATGATGATGACAGTGGGCATCTCTTTCATGTTCCTAATTTTAAGGGAAATGGTTTTAACATTTCATCTCAGGTTTGCTGTTTAAAATATTTTTAAAAATAAATATTAAAGTAATAAAGTAGCCTTTACATTACATATGTATATATATTATTGGCCATCTTAAGAGTGTTCTATTATATATTGCTTAAGAACTTATTTTGTTATAACTAGCTTCTCAATTAAACACCTATTTATCTTCATCGTATGATATTTTTCCTTTTGTTAAGATGAAGAATTCCTTTGCTAGCCTTTCTTGGGTTGAAATTTCTCTGCCTTCTCAGAATAAATCTATTCAATCATGGTATAATATTATTTACTTTGATATGTTATAAATCAGAAGAACTGAATGTGTTTTTTATTTATTTGTGGCTTTTATTTGTTAATTCAATCTGATAAGAAAATGAAGCAAACTCATGTTTAATGAGTGACATGATATACTTGATTTATTCTGTATAATCTGATATTTATTTTAATATTTTTGTTTGCATTTCTCACTGATTAATTTAGAAGTGTTACTGTCTTTTTCTATGCCATTGCTGGTTACTTTCCACTTTCTGCTTAGATATATTAAAATCTTAACTTCTTTATTATGATTCTAATTCTCTTCTTCTGCTAAGATGAGCTCTTTAGAACAAAAGTGGTCAACCTATGGCCCTATCATCTGATTTTGTATGGCTTACATACCACTAGAAGGGTTTTTACTTCGAAAATAGTTGGAAAAAAGTCAAAAGAAGAGTAACTTCATGATACATGAGAAATACAGAAAATTAAGCTTTTAGTTACACAAATAGTTTTATTGGAACACAGCACACTTAACATAGTTATTTACTGTCCATGGTTGCTTTTGTGCTTCCACAGCAGAGTTAAGTAGTTAAGTTGGAGACCATATTGTCTACAAAGCTGAAAATATTTACTATTTAGCCCCTTATTGTTTGCTGACCTATGTTTAAGGACATTTCCTAATTGCCTAATTTCCTCAAATTGACCCAACTCTCTAGAGTGAGTCCTTTGAAGGCTTTTATTTATGTTTATGAACAGGGATGCAAATGAGCAACTTAGCTGTATTTTTAATTTTTTAGCTCTCCTTCCAAACTTAAAGTTCTTGTTATGGAATTTTTCTTAAAAAATATAAGGATAATGGATTTTTATAATTAACTAATAACATACAGTTTTTCTTTAATTTCAGAGTGAAATAATGGCTCTCTTTAATATTTCTCATATGTATTTTTAAAATGATTTCCCAGCACACCCTGCACAAATCAGAATGGATATTCTGTCCTTTTGGTAGTTAGATGATCCACCCTCATTGTTTGCAGGAAGCAACAATTTTCCTTTTATGATTACAAATGGAAAGCGAAGCTTAGTGCTTCCCACACTGGTTATACTGGTTCCTTGCTAAGTAGGGAAATAGCCTGGTGGGTGGATGGAGAGCCACAAGTTTCAAGTTATGTCCTGCACTAGGGGAAGAAAAAGTTGTGTTCCATAGTTAAACTAGTGATGAAAGCAACTGCGGAGAAATTACAGGAAACTTTAATCAGATACTTAGCATATTTAAGTCTCAATAAACCTGACAGTCGTGTTCTAGTATGTGTTCACACATGTGAAAAAGGGAAGAGAACATATAAGATCAAATGGCCACTAAGGAAAAAATAAGTAGCAATGAGCAAAAACATTTAAAGAAACCAAGTAAGTACTGAAGTGGAGGCAAGACATCTTATTGGAAGTGGTATAAAAACAGGTAGAGATTATCAAAAACAAGCTAAGTCTGGGGATGAATCAGATTTCGTAATAAATGTGGACTCAAGGAAAAGTTATTTGTCATTCAAATATGGCAGTAGTAGATGATTAAAACTTTGAACAGAAAGAAAAAAAACAAGTAATCTAGGGTATTACATTATGGTGGTGAGCAGAAATTGCTAGAGCATATGCTCAATTCTTTAGGAAAACAGCATCTGTAGGAAGAAATTGGATGTCCAGAGTAAAGGTCTATGATGGGCCAGATGTTTACGTATACTTTCCTGCTAAGTCTTCAAGGCAAGAACGTGAGCCGCAGTCATTGGCTACTGATCAATAATAAGTAGTGATCATTATTATAATCATTTTTAACTTTGAAAAAGACCGAGGCTAAGGGCACTGGCCACAAGCTAAAAAAGGCTGGAAGGTAAAATGAGTATTTGTCAAGTCCATGCTTAAAAAGAAAAAAATAACAAAAAACACCCAAACCTCAAACAAAAAACAACTACCCCACATTTGCTGCTCAAAAGAAGTGAATTCAGAACAGAGTGAAGGTGGAGTGTGGCCAGAGAAATGTGTGGCCCATTTAGCCTGGAGCTCCAGTGCTGCTGTTGGTGAAAGCATCAGTGTGGAGCGGGGGGAGCAGACCGCAGGAGGGCAAGGTGGAGTAGCAGAGAAGATCAGAAGCGGTGGGTGTATGCCACCTTCTTAAGAATTGTGAGAGCAGAAAAGCATAGTAAACTATCCATAGCTGTTTAATATTGAGTTTTCTTAATGTGGTTTTTGATAATATCTAGAAAGACAGGTCAAGTAATGGTCCCAACAAGGCAAGTGTTCATTCTCTAAAATGCTAGATTTAAAAGTTTTAATTTCTCAACTGTTGTTTTTTAAATCACCTTCTATACTGGATAATTCCCTACAGTTTAAAAAAAAATCAATGAGCTGGAGTAGCACTTAATTTCCCAGCTCGTAATCTTTTGGACTCTGTCATAAGGGCCTCCTATTACATTTTCTTTAAAGTTGTTGCATTAACGGTGACAACAGCCACCAGCATTGACACTTGCATTCAATATGCTGATGTATTTTTGAGAGAACCTTTTATTTCTCATGATGTCTGACAACCAAGATGGATCATTTAGAAATTTTTAAAAATAGAAAAAGAAAGAAAGGCGTCATTTAATTTTGGTGTTGAGGGAAATTTTCCCTGCTGATTCTGGGGGAGGGTTTCCCAGAGTTAACTAAATTTTCAGTAATTTGCTATTAGTACTCCGTATACTTGCTCCTGCTGATGAATATTTTATAAAGCAGGAGGAAGATGTTAGGTTTCAGTCTGGCTGCCTGCCAAGTCTAACCTCTCACCTCAATGTAGCTCAGCGCCAGTCCCACTTTTTCAAACGCCTCAGGCTTCTTCCATCTGACTGTCCCATTATTAACTTAAATTCAACAAGTACAAAATCAAGGTTAGTAGTTTAGTTCTCAAATTCTTCCTTGCTGTCTTCTATATTTTTGCTAACAGGACCATTGATTTAGTTGCCCGATTCAGATTTTCAACCACAATCATCGGAGCCACTATTGATTGAGGACTTCCCATCTGTTACATGCTTAGCAAACATGTACTTTTGCTGGGTTTAACAAGCTAAAACAAGCTCGGTTTAGGCGGCACCCCCAAGCTCCTCCCTTACAGTCAGCGTTCAGCCTCCGAGGGCTGGTTTCTGAGGCTCCCAGCCCTCCTTGTCTGCCTCAATCCAAAACTCTGTGAGGCAGACACTGGCATTATCATTGCTTTGCTTTAAGGTGGGGAAGTTATGGCTTAAGTGAGGTTAGTCATTTATTCAAGGTCACTTAACTAGTGACTAGGACAGCAGGACTCAGACCTGAGACTTCAAACGTCTGGAGCCGCTTTGTCACGTCGCCTTAGAGCCACCTCGACTCCTCCTTCCCCTGGGCCTGGTCAGGAAGACTTTGTCCCTCAAGGTTCCCTACGACTGCCTCTCCTTTCCATTTCACCCGGTTCCGCCTCTCACTACCTCTCCCTTCTCCTAAGTGGTCTTCTCTCTCTTTACTGACACATTCATCTTAAGAGTCACTTCACGTACACCATGAGCTTAATAAAAAGTCTTTGATGACTGCCTATGGCCTGTGTGTGGCTTTCTTGCCCAGACATTCATGTTGCCATTCATGGACCCTTCCAGTGCTAGTTCTAACCACTTATCTTCATCAACACTGTGGGTTGTTTTTTTTTTTTTAATCCAGTCTAGATTTCTTCCCATATTCTGAACTCTTTTGTCTACCGAAATTCTATTTAGCACCTTCATAATCTAGGTTAGTACTATTTCTTTTATGAAGCCTTCCCTGATTCTCTTAAGCAGATAAAGATATTCTGGACTTTTCTTATGAAAACATACTCTAGCCTGTTCTGTGGTCACTTCCCAGTTCCTCTAGAGTCAAATTGTGTGTTATTATTATCTCTGTTGTTGGTAGTTAGCAGCATAGTGCAATCTGTGCATGTGATTTCTGCTTGAAAAGTTAAGATGTGTTCCATTTTATTGTTAGGTGCTGTCAGGATACATGGTCCATATACTCAAGATGTTTTCAGGCTAGTAAGGAAAACAAAACTATTATTCACAAATTTGCTAGAGAGCAATCAGGAGCCCAATTATGAGAGATGAAAGAAGAGAACAGGAGGGAAGGAATGGATGGAGAAGGATTTAGAGAAAAGGCAAGACCCAAGACTGATGCTGAAAAGTAAAGAAAGTTGCTTTAAGTAGGGGAGGGGGCGTTCTGAGAAGGGAAAAGCAGCAGTGATGGCTCATGGTAGGAGTGGGCACTGCAGATCTGGGAAGAGGGATGTCCCTTTCAGAACACCTATTGGAAAGGCAAAATACTAGGAAAGTTCAGGGTGTTTCAAAATGAAACAATTTCCTCAAATTTACAGTGTCATTTCTTTAAAAGAAAAAGTTTTAGGAATGCATAGGTGGTTCAGTCGGCTGAGCATTCTGCTCTTGATTTCAGTTCAGATCATGATTCCAGGGTTCTGGGATGGAGCCCCATGTCAGGCTCCATTTTGAGCAGAGAGCCTGCTTAAGATTCCCTCCCTCCCTCTCTCTCTCTCTCTCTCTCTCTCTCTCTCCCCTCCCTCCCTCCCCCCCTCCCTCTCTCTCTCTCTCTCTCTCTCTCTCTCTCTCTCTCTTTCTCTCTCTCTCTCTCTCTGTCTCCCTCCCTCCCTCCCTCTCTCCTTCTCTCTGCCCCTCTGGCCTGCTCATGCTCTCTCTCTAAAAAAAAAAAGTGTAAGGTATACAATGTACACAATATTGAACTGATACATTTATCTTTTACAAGATGATTTAACACAGTGTTAGCTAATACCTCCCTCAAACTTTCTGTCACAAAGCTTTCTGTGATAACTAGTATTCCTCCAAGTTAGCTGCAATTAGCAAGTTTTTACTGTATATTCTTATGCTGCCATATAATTGCTAGAATTCATCATTGACTGTCTGAATTATAGTACATGGCAATATGCTGGTAAACTGCTTCCTTTTTTGCTTTTTAACTACCATCATGTTTTAAGGTTTTGATTCCTAACACAGCCTAGGACAGATGGCAAGAAATTATCTCATGGATGAGGCTTCAGAACTCTAAAAAAATAAAGCCATTTTTATAATGGACTTTCTATGTCCTGAAGAATTTTCTTCATTCTGATTTATTCATGCAAAATTGCAATATGATTGCCCGGCTATTGTTCCAAGAGAGGAGATGTTCACAAATGTGTAATGAAAAAATGCAGTTCATTTACTTACTGTACTTATGATCTAATCCAGATTCAAAATTGGCCTATGGAGATTGACAAATATTGTTTGTGATGAATTATTACATAGACACATTCTCACTAAGGCACTAACAGAAAAAAATACGGAAAATTCACTAATTCATATTGAAAAGCTACCTTAAAAGCCAGAAGAAGCAGAAGGAAAGGGATTTCAAAAGTTACGGGTTTTTTTCCTTTTTTTTAGTAAAGTTGTTTTGGGGAAAAATAAGACATCAATACATTTTTTGAAGCATAAAGCATTAACTGTTTTCTCATCTGTTAAATTCTTTTTGATATGAATGACACATCAGTTTCTCCATAGGACTATAGCGTTGCTAATTTTCTCCACATGTGTACAATTTGTCTTTGACCTTTAACAAACGTCCTCTGGGCAGTTCTCTTACCATCCAGGAACAACGCCTCAGCATCATTTCATATGCACACAAAGGGTTGAAAGCTCCATAAAAATAAATGATCCATGATACAAGCCACATTAACCAGCAGAATAATAAGCTATTTCAGCCCTGTAAATTTTAATACCATCCATTCAAAATGGCACTGGGTCACTTTAGCATTAAATCCATAGGAACAAAATAGTAAATACACATGCTTTATTTGTTAAGTTACCAGCTATATATTTTGTGTAAAAGTTTGTTAGCCAAGGGAAATCTATTCAAAGGCACATCAGGCAGTGTATATTTAAAAGCAGTATCTCTTTCCAATACATGATTTTAAGTGTTACAGATACATTTACTATTAAACACCATGTATATTTAATATGATGAGGTCTACTTCAGTGCCCTAAAAAGCCTTTGTTCACTTTATGGTTTCCATTATTGAAGAGCCAACATTCAGCTCTCCCACAATTTTGTAAAGTGGAGGCAAGCCACCAGATCTTCCAGTTTTAGCGAGCAGCCCCGTGGGATAGCAGTAATGGTTATGAAATCATTAATTCTACCTCAGCAGTTTCAACTGTCAGGTCCATGTAACAATAATTGCAGTTAATGAATGCTGCTCAATTTATTAAGTACAAAATGAAAACCAGTATTCTTTTACACGCAGCACTGAGACACATTAACCTTTATCATTTGTGTATACCGTGTTGAATATTCTGTCGTTTATCGGTCAGGGTATATAGCCACATTTTTAAAACTTGTCCTCATTAAAAAAAACAATGCAGGAAATTTCAACTCTCTATTCAAAGAGTAATTAAAATAATTAGTACCAAAGTAATATTAAAAAAGAATCCATGTCTATGAAAAACAATCCATCAGAACCAAGACTTAGTTCTTCCTTTGGATAAACAAGAGCTTTCTTGCACCACACTTCCCTCCCTCAATTCTTAGCAGAGCATGAACAAGTCCAAAATGTCTAGTTGTTTGAAATATTAATGTTGTTTCTCAAACTTTTGACCATAAAGCTTTTGTGTACAAAGATACAGCTTATTTCATGATTAAAAAAAGTAAGACCTCGATTTCTTATTTTCAGTCACTCAAAGTAAACTGCATAGACACTTGCAAGAGCAAAGAGAGAAGAATTTCTGAAAACATAAGATGAAAAGGTATCGGTTTTAGAATCCCAGAGGCATCTGCTTCCAATAAAAATGTTCTGACTATTCAGTTGTCCAATGTGAACAATCACAACTAGCTTATACCGTGGTATCATCAGGTCCTTAACCTGGGCTTTAATAACCTAGAAATTAAAAGAACAACAACAACAAGAAGTCCTCCCTTAGCCACATTGAAACTTAGGCAACTTAATCTTTATCATAAATTTGGTTGATTTAAGAAAATCACACGATGTGTTGTAGATATTTTCAGTAATTGTTGGGGAAACTTAACTATGATTTTCTTCAAGCACTGGTCTTACAAGATGGGACATTTAGAGACAAAATTATAGCACCAGCAATAAATCTACATTTTCTAAGGCTCATAGAAAAATTTTAATTCAGAGAACAGAATTTAAAGGACCTATTACATTCTTTGAAAATCTCTGTTAAAATGGCTTCCTTTCAAAGAATGTTGGCTTTAGAGTTTTAGTACCTTGTTTATGTCTCATTAAGGGATCATGCATCTGGAGTCTCCTGTAATATGACTGATCATGGATGTTTATTAAAGAGTTTGTTATAAAGAAGAAAGTAAAGAAAACCTAATGGAGGGCAAACACTTTAGTTGATAAAAATAGAAATGTATTTAAAGGTTTAAGCATCTGCATTTGATGGCACTCAAAACAACTACCTTGAAGAAGAGAAAATAATGATTAAAATATTGTATCTTTGAAAAAATTGTATCTTTGACAATAAATTTTTAATAAATGGGGCAGTTGTATCCATTTTTTAAGCAAAATACACGCAAAACGGTACGCATAATGGTTGTTTTAAGGAAAAGGCTTTTTACACACACACGCACGCACACACACACACACACGGAATATAACCTAATAAATTATTTTCATAAAATATAAATAAGCATTTTTACTGCTACTGCAAATTAATTGCCTTCATCAAAAAGTAGGGGGTTATCCTTTTAGCAATATTCTAGTTATAGTTAACACTTTGGGCAAACCACATATATACCTCGGAAATCGTTTTGGTCATCTGTCTACAGAGCTCCGGTTCATACTGTTCTTCTCGTAGATAGTTAGTTAACACATCTTTCAGAATGTGGTTGACAATAACCACAGGGAAATGTTTGGTAGGACCTGAAAATACAGATGAAATTTCTTAAGTAATTTCAAACGACATCGCCCCCTCCCCCCCATAGGCTAATCAAATGAATAGTGAAGCATGGAGAGATATTTAATGTTCTGAGTGGTTCTATTTAAGGAAAAAAGTGGTCCTAATTAGGTTTCCAGTCAGGTTCTCTGGCAGAGGACCAGAGACAACACACTCATCCATTTACCAGACTACCTGAAGAGGGTATTCAGTACTACCGAGGTTTGATATTGAAAGTAACTTCCTCACCAGTCCCCACGATTAATAACTTAGTTTAAAGTCTCAACATCTTTCTAACTGACCCCTAGCTCTTATACCTCCCCCTACAATCTACATATACCATACTGCAACTGGAGGGGGGTCTCTCTAAAACCCGGATCTGGTCATGATTTTTCACTTAGCAAAGTCTAAGGCCTAGCACTCCAGCCCCTTCCCCCTCTATCACAGCTCTCTATGGCCATGTTTCTCCAGCCTCATGGACTTCATCTATCTTGTATGGGATGCTTGTGTACATTTGGTCTTGCTCTTCTTTTTAAGAAGATGTTCCTCATCTTGTTCATCTGAGAAATATACCCTCATGCCTCAGGGCCAGCTCAAACTGTCTTCTTCTCCAGGAAGCCTTCCTCCATTCCTCAGGTAAAAAAATCATCCCTTTCTTCTCTGTACTCCCAATGCTCTAGGTCCCCACTGATCCTAATCTACCTGATAATAACCAAAGCATTCTGCCTTTCTCCCCAATGAAACAGTAAACTAGATCACAGGTTATCCTCCTCAGAGTCTAATACAATGCCAAAGGCATACAGAATGTTTAATGTATGATTTCTGAATTTAAATACAAGCAAAGAATGTCTAAGGTAATAATCATAGTACAGATAATGACTACTTTCATTGAACATTTTCTACATGTCATGTACTGTGATAAGTATACATTTATTGCCTTATATAATCTCTCAATAAATCATTAGGATGACTCTTTACTGTTGTCTCTATTTCACAGATGGTAACACAGAGAATTAAATATACTGAGTAACTTGCCCAGAATCACACAGGGGCAGAGCTGAGATGTACTTATTTTATCTGACTCAAGTGCTCATATTCTTTTGTTTAAGTTTATTTTATTCATTGAGAGAGAGAAGAAAAAGGTGGAGGAGGGGGAGGAGGGAGAGAGAGCATCTCAAGCAAGCTCTGCACTGTCAGCCTGATGCAGGGCTGAAACTCAGAAACCGCAAAATCATGACCTGACTGAAAATTAAGAGTTGAACGCTTAACTGACTGAGCCACTCAGTCACCCCTTGAGAGCTTATATTCTTAATGACATTTAGTCCATGTTCAAAGCAAAGGCCTCAGAAGGACCTTCTTTATCCTGGAACCCAGGAATCTTCCCTGTACCTCCTGGAAATATTAACCTCAGCATCCCTCTGTCATTGGACAACATGCACATGTGCCTGGCATAAAGTGGCTCAATCATCTGCTGTATTGATATGGATAAAGGAATAAGATAAATAATTAAATTCAATTCTATTTTAATAGTCATCAGTATCTTTAAAGTGTATTTATTTACTTACTTATTTGGCTCCAACTCGGGGCCTGAACTCACGGCCCTGAGATCAAGACCTGAGCTGAAATCAAGAGTTGGACGCTTAACCGACTGAGCCACCCAGGTGCCCTGTAAGTGTTTATTTTTAATGACTGCATCAGGATCTAAAGAAATATATAGCACACTAAAATAAGGACAATTCCAGGAGGATTTAATAGAGAGACTCCTTAGGAAATTCTGAGCAGGATGTCGGAAAAAGGACAGTGCAGTATCCCTTGAAACTGAAGGTATTACGCCCAAGCCACCCCAGTCTTAGGGATCTGAGAAGGGAACTCTTGTTCCCAGAAGAGGCACGTGGAGACGGCTCCCTGGAGAGCAGCTATGCCCTTCCATTGGTGGATGCAAACAGCCCAAGAAGAACTCACAGCAGGGCGTGGGGGACTAAACAACCTATCTCACACTCCTCCCTCCTTCCTACCTCCTGCTAAAGTTTCCCATTGGCCAAACTTAGCTGGAAGGTTACAGTCCATGCCTATTGTTGTTAGGTCAGGCTCCTGCAGCTCAATAAATAGTACTTTTATTTTGATGATTACATAGGAATTGTTCAGTTAAATCAGCATGGGGAATGAATCTGGATAGATAAAAGGGAGACGCATCTGATACAATGAGTATAATTGACGCCAATATTTAGTTAGCATGTATCTATGTTCTAGGGGAGAGAGACCAGCAGTTGTAAACACAGGCATACGCGTTTGTAACTTCAGGTTGGTCCTGAGTGTTCCTATTTCGTGGGGTCAGAGATAGGGCACCAGTCCCTGTGGGAAAGTTCCTAAATACCTACAAGCCTCTGGGTTGCCTTCCTGTGGATCTTTTATTTCATCTTTTGTAATTAAAAAAATTAATGTTTATTTACTTTTGTGTGTGTGTGTGTGTGTGTGTGTGTGTGAGAGAGAGAGAGAGAGAGAGAGAGACAGACAGACAGACAGTGTGAGCAGGGGAGGGGCAGAGAGAGAGGGAGACACAGAATCTGAAGCAGACTCTAGGCTCTGAGCTGTCAGCACAGAGCCCCACACAGGGCTCGAACTCATGATTGGCAAGATCATGACCTTAGCTGAAGTTGGAGGCTTAACATCTGAGCCACCCAGGCTTTCCCTTCCTGTGGATCTTTTGATTTCTACTTGCATTCTATAGAGAAATGAGTCTAAATTTGAGGGTGATTTGCCTTTCTATTCAAGAAATTTAAAAAATGATACTACAGGCTTGGACTAAATTAAATAGATAATGTACATTCTAACTATACCTTTCTGTTTTTCACTTCCTCATACCAAGCACACATATTGCATATATCTTGACCTACATCATTCACATAGAACTTAATTTAGCTGCATATTACAGTAACTTGTACACATCATTCCCTCCAGTAAATAGTAAATTCCCTCAATGCAGATATTTGTCTGTCTGGTAGTCCTCCCTGTCATTTGGGAACAGCATCTCTGCTCCTGAGAAGACGAGCGTTTTCCAACTCTAACCAGATGTTTCTTTAGGCTCTACCTTCTTTGAGCTGAAGTCCAGGTTATGGCTGATTGGTTTGGGAGTGGCACTTGTCCCCAGCCAGACCAATTAGAATTCTTTCTCAGAATTTTTATTTTAAACTTGAACTGGGGGACAGAGGGTGGGGGAGGGGGAGTCAGCCTCTTTCTGGTGATAAAAATTATGACATGTGATCCTTAGGTACTGTGGAAGTCCATGATTCTCATCATGGAGAGGAAGCAAGGCCACAGTGAGAGGAAGAGGCCCACATTTGTTAGTGCTGAGAAGACAGAATCATGGCGGCACTTGAGTCCCTGTTTCCAGTTCCTACTGTCCAACTGTACCAATGTCCCTTCTACACTTGGCTTTGTTTTCTTTTTTAAAAATCTCATTAACTAGATTCTATTTTGAAAATATTTGGAGATACCATGATATACACTTTTTTCTCACTTATTCTGTGACCTCTTCCTTCCTCTGAAGCCAGAATCATCTCTTGCCTTGCTCAGGTTGGGATGCTGAGATGCAGAGAGAGAAAGAGTGAATGTTCAACTTTTGACTTCCCAAACAAGCTCCTGAATCTATTTTCCAAGTCAACTAATGGGAATGGCAAAGCTTTTTTTTCTTTGCTTTACTTTTCTTTCTGTCTTCCTTCCTTCCTTCCTTCTTTCCTTGAGTGATTTTTTTTTCTTTAGGAGGAAAAAGCAAATGTTTTAATGTTTTTAAAAATAAAAAAGCAAAGACCTGAAGAAGGGTTGGGATGAAAAAAAAGAAAGGTAAGGAAAAGGGAAAGGAAAAAGTAAAGGAAGAAAGGAAGGATAGAAAGAAAGAAAGAAAGAAAGAAAGAAAGAAAGAAAGAAAGAAAGAAAGAAAAGGGGAAAGAGAAAGAAGAACGGAATGAAAGAAAGAAGAGAAAGACTTGTCACAAAACTATAACTAAGAGGGGCGCCTGGGTGGCTCAGTAGGTTAAGCCTCCGGCTTCGGCTCAGGTCATAATCTCACGGTTCGTGGTTTCGAGCCCAGCGTTGGGCTCTGTGCTAACAGCTAGCTCAGAGCCTGGAGCCTGCTTCAGATTCTGTGTCTCCCTCTCTCTCTGACCCTCCCCTGCTCATGCTGTCTCTCTCTGTCTCTCAAAAATAAAAAATAATAAAAAAATTAAAAAATATATAATATAGAATATATACAAATTTTGTTATTTAATATGTGTGTCAGCGTCTTCAAATTGGGATAATAATAAGAATTATCACATATTGGGTGTTGTTATGATTAAATGAAATAAAATATTTAAAATGTTTAGAATAGTGCCTGCCATGCACAAAGTCCCGTCCCCACTAGATATTGACTATCGTTAGTTTGTTATGGTTACTACCTCATTTTGAGGGAGGAGGTGGGGATTGTTCTTGCTGGGAAGACAGTAAGATCAGCGAGGGTGCAAATAGGGAAGCAGTAAGACCTCCACATTCAGGGAGGACCCTAGGGGGTAGAGTGAAGTCGAGGCAGAGAGCTTGACAGTTTCCGAGTACGAGAGCATCTGGTGACAGGGCCTGATCATCCCATGGACGCACCGCTCCAGTGCATCTCTCCCCTCTCTCCATCTGCAGGTTCTGCTTTTCATTAAGTTGACTACCTTCTCAGGCCGGCTGTCTCCGTGTGGCAGCAAAGATAGCTACCCATAGGTTTTGTCTGACATGGTGCTTACAGTCGGTGTTTTTAATTTTTTTAATGTTTATTTATTTTTGAGAGAGAGAAAGAGAGAGAGAGAGAGAGAGAGAGAGAGAGCGCATTAGCAGGGAAGGGACAGAGAGGGGTAGACACAGGCGCCCCTACAGTCAGTGTTTTTAAAGACTCAGATACTTCTTTAACCATTGCTCCAGAAAAAGTCCTGTGAGAACTCATTCCATACTTAATACAGAACTAGATTGGATGTCACAGAAAGCCTTTCTTCTTAGTGATTTAAGGTAAAGTCCTAGGGTCAGTCACTTTGAGAAACAAGAACATAATGAATGAAGAAGCAATGTAAATGCATTCCTCCACTTAATTCTCACAACATCTCCATAATGTGTGGAATATTATCCCTTTTTACAGATAAAGGAACTGAGATTTGAGGATGGTAAATACCTTGCTCAACATCATTTATTTAGGAATTGTCAAGATTAGTATTCAGAGTGAGACATAATAGGTCCACGTCTTGTATTGTTTTCCATACTCATGTTTTAGTAATTAATTAATGAGAAAATATAAATGGTATTTTATTACAAGAAGTATATTTTGATTTTTCCATTATCTTTTGCTTTCATTAATTATACTTATGCTTCATCTCATTCTGGCTATAATTACTCAGACAAAGAGAAGATAAACACACTAAAGTATGTTTAAATGAGGGTTGCCTGGGTGGCTCAGTAGGTTAAGCATCCCGCTTCAGCTCAGGTCATGATCTCATGGATTGTGAGTTCAAGCGCCACACTGGGCTCTGTGCTGACAGCTCAGAGCCTGGAGGCTGCTTTGGATTCTGATTCTGTCTCTCTGCCTCTCCCCTACTCACACACACTGTCTCTTTCTCTCTCAAATATAACTATTTAAAAAATTAAAAACTAAAATATGTTTAGATGATACAAATTTTTGGATAAAATGAGAGAAATTATACACAATAATGCTGATGATTGACAGTTTTCCCCCCACTCTTTTGGGAAGTATTGCATTGTGTAGATATGACAAAATCTTTACCGAAAGTCTGCAGAGTACCCTCCAGATGCAAAATAAACCCAGAAACAAGTAGAAGTGGAAATACATTTTTGTTTGAGTATGAACAAGATGGTTAGCTGAATGCTTAAGAAATAGATTGTCAAACAGTACTTTTTGTAAGAAAATATGGGAAATACTTTATAGTAAGATTTCTCTTTTCTTTTTTTTTAAGTATACTACAGTATTTCTAACATTACTTTTCTAACTTGGTTCAACACTCAGTATATCTAAAATACATAAGATTATTTAGCTTGTTTATTTGAGGACATAAGTTATGAAAACATATTGTTATGAAGAAACACAGAGCTTCATATTTTAACTCCTTTATCTTGTCGAAATCTGATTCAAAACCCTCTCAAAATGCAGAGCCCAAAGTCTTAGGCATCAAACAGTTAAGATCTCTTAGCTATAAGTGGAGGAAAACCTGACCAAAGCCTAGTTTGCCTAATGAAAAGCCTAAGAGAAGATAGCTGGATTTAGGACTCTAGTAATGATATTAGGATTTGATTCTCACACTCTCAGGTTTCACATGTTGGGGGCAGGATAGCAAAAGCTGCCATAACCCTACCTCTTTCAGGTTTCAGAATCTATTCTGCTTCTTCAACAGCCCAAACAATACTTTTTGGGTTGAATCTCAAAGGCTCACATTGGCTTGATGAATCAAAGGGTCATATGCTACCCTAGAATCAGCCACTGTTGTATCTCTGAAGCTAGTGTCAGCTTAGCACAATGTTATGGACCCAAAGTGTAATGTGGCAATGGTAAGGCCTTCCAAAAGGAAACTGGGTAAGAAGGAGTAGAAAATTATACTGGGTGGCAGGAATATTAGTTGTCTACCCCAGGCACCGTGAAAATACCAGTAGACTGACTAATTATGGAGCCTGGTAATCTGTGTAGTCTTGGGGATTACCATAGAAAACTGGCTACAAGGCCTAATGGGATGCACTGATGGTCTGTAATTTTCTTGAAGTTAACTGGCTGCAAATAGAACCACTCTGGCCTGGAGAGTCCTTCCTTTGGTCACTGGTAAGTCTCTATGGAATTTCTATATAGCAGTAATTATATAAAGTGGGCAGATAATTGTGGGCAGGTATGCATTCAGAGTAAACAAGTCGGTCTATGAGAAAACGTGAATGGGAAAAGGTATTCACTGTGGACTGCATCTGGGAGTATGAGGGCAGGTGCAAAGATCTTTGTTTTCAAAGATGCAAAACCTCAGTGGAAAGGGATAAACACTTCTGTCAACAAGGGACTGGGAATCATTTGCTTTTGCTTTGAAGGCTTTTTTCTCCACCTATCAACAACATTGGTTGGGATTGCTGGATGACACTTTAATGCATATCTCTTCCACTTAACTCAAATATATATAAAATAACTCCACAGGATAACTCAGAAGTGCCCAGAAACATTCTTAATTCAGTGATACACAAGACATATCAATGCTGCCCAGTGAACTGTTTAGTATTTAGGAAATACTGATAAAGAAAAGTAAGCAATGGGTGTTGGTCCCATTTTGCAGAGGAAGAAACTACAACACATCAAATCACTTAATTAAGATCCCTTATATTGTGCTAGTAATGAATATGATGCCATGTTATTAGATATTATTTTAAGTACATAATGAGATTTTAAGTTTAAAATAGGAATGAGTGATAAAATAACACACCCAGTTGATAGGTGTTTTCCATCTGAACTGTTAGGCGAGAAGCATCATCCCGCTGGCCAGGTTCATCCGTATAAGACACAGTACTCATGGAGCTAAAGCAAGGGGCAAAACGAATGTCAAGAGTTGTTAATAATAATAACAACAAGAACAACAACCACAACCACAACCACCAAACACATTATTGCTTTCAGCAAAAATATTACCAAGGTAAAGCTTCTCTAAGAACATTTCAAGTGAGTCTGAGGTAAATATTCCAGTGACATAGTTAAAGTTTAAAACAGGGGCACCTGGGTGACTAGGTTGGTTAAGTGTCCGACTTCAGCTCAGGTCATGATCTCACGGTTCGTGGGTTTGAGCCCCATGTCAGGCTCTGTGCTGACAGCTCAGAGCCTGGAGCCTGTCTTCGGATTCTGTCTCCTCCTCTCTCTGACCCTCCCCTGCTCATGCTGTCTCTCTCTCTCTCAAAAATAAATTAAAACATTAAAAAATTAATAAAAATAAAGTTTAAAACATTTCAGTGATGGAAACATTAGCTTTGGGATGTTACTTGGAGGGAGCAGGTCTCAGTATAGTGCAGTCCAGTGAAGTCCAAGGCATCTGACTCCTCAGAAAGTGGTCACAGATTGGTACCTCTGTGTGGTAATGGAGTACGTTTCAAAAGCCACTGCCAATGGCATCTCTACCACAAGGCAGAGACGCTCTCCTCAAAGTGGACAAAATGAACAAAAGGGATTGAGGAATATAGGAAGAAGCTTAAAATGTTGGGAAACAACTATGTGTGTGTGTGTGTGTGTATAGCTGGGGTATAACACTTTATAAAAGTGTAGTCTTATACGTACCACACAAAATCCCTTTAGTAGAAAAAAGAAAAACAAGAAACTCACCCACCTTGTGAGAGAAACCACAATTCACCCAAACTATGGTAAATCATAAGCATCAACCACCCTTTTCAACATTAAGAAAGAGTTTTGGCTTGGTTACCAAGGCAATAATAAGCTTATCCAGGTGCTGAACCAGAGACCCAAGCAAAGAGGAGTCCCGAATGTCCCTCCAGCAGCACTTAGTTTAGCTTAGTTCAGGGGAAATTCAGTTGTCTCTAATGGCAGTCTCAGATCTACCCCCAATTCTTTCCACCTGTGAAAACGGAAGTTAAGACAGATGTCTTTTCAAAGGGCATACTACAATATGTGTGTGTGTGTGTGTGTGTGTGTGTGTGTGTGTGTGTGTGTGTGTGTGTGTGTGTGTGTGTGTGTGGTTATGTGTGTTTTCAGATTGACCACTTTTCTAAGCAGACCAAGTTTTTGCCTTAATTAAATGAAAGATATTTGTTTTTAATCTTTTGGGGCTTTTTTTCTTTGCAAGGAGATTAAAATACTTAGTTCTTGGCTGTTTAGAATTAGTAAACTTTTTGCAAATGACATTTTAAGAAAATCACAGATACTCTATTTAAAAATCCTTTAATACAGCTTATGCAATAAATTAAGGTTTGCCACCCATCCCAAGAAAACAATGCAAGTAATTATGGCTGCGATTTCATTGTAGATTTCTGGATTAGTAATTTAGTCCTCATTCTTGTAACACCTGCTTTCCTCAGTTTTCTGCTGCCCTTTGAAGTAGCAGCCAACCTGTTTGGCCACAGTGGCTGCAGGTGTTGTGGGCAGCAGCCACAGAAGCTGATTGCTTCTGCTCAGAAAACCCCATGTTGCAAAAGCCCCCTGATTCTGAGATAAACTAGCCCATCCCATTATTATATGTGCTACTTTTCACTTTGCAAATCATTTGCCATCAATTATCTCATTTTACCTTCACAACAGGCTTTAAGTTAGTAGAAGAGTTATTATTCTACCCATTTCAGAGATAAAGGGAACAAGACAAAGGCCTTAAGTCATACATATAGGAAAGGCAGACTTAGATTTCCAATATCCTATTTGCCTCCCAGGGACAAAGTCTCACATAGGATCATACCAGACAGAATGAAAATAGGGGGGATGACTACATGAAATAATTAATGACTGCATTTGAAGCTTACTTGCATAAATATACAGCAGGTGTTAATAAAAACCCAATTTCTTTTCTACTGAACACCATATTAAAAACTCATAGAGAAGTAGTGTTGGTTCAAAATTTAAATTCACACACTGGGTGTTGTATGGAAACCAATTTGACAATAAACTATTTTTTAAAAACTACATAAAAAAAAAGTAAAAAATAAAAAAAGTTAATGCATTTGAGAAACCTCACCTGCCTTAAATAAAACTTCAGTTAGGACCCTCAGGAGCACCTGGATGGCTTAATCAGGTGAGTGTCCAACTCTTGGTTTTGGCTCAGGTCATGACCTCACAGTCCATGGATTCGAGCCCCACATCAGGCTCTGCACTTGGGATTCTCCCCACTCACTTTCTCTATATCTCAAAATAAAAAAACTTCAAAACAAGTTTTTTAAAAAGTTGCAACTTTTAAACAGATAACTTTCCAATTTTTTTTCTTTTTGCCTACATATAATGGACCTACTATAATGCCTGGAATATAGGCATGTGTTCAATGAATATCAGCCTTTATTTAAAAAAAAACCCCAAAATTTAAATTCACATTAGAAGTCTCAGCAAATAAGGATTTTTACAGTCTTCACTATTGCTTTGTTCCTAGTTACTGAAAATTGATAATCAGTGCAATACTGTTTATCAGTATGAAGTTGGAAAGTGTCATATGGGCAGTTTTAAAAACCCACTGGCTAAAAATAGGTGTGCAAACAGAAGGCTTTATAGACTGGCTCTTTAAACATTATCATAGGTGATTTCATTCAGTGACTTCATTTCCACAGTAATCACGTAAATGGTAAAAAGCTCAAAACATAGAAAAGTATAAAGACTAAAGTAAAATCACACAAAAAAATTTACTAACCTCAGTGGTTCTCTAACCACTGTTACCATTACAAAAATCTTTTCCAACATGATTTTGCATATGGGATTTGATAGATGCTTGGCTTTTTTTTTCACTCAAAAATGTATCATGGAAAATTCTCAATGTTGATAAATAGTAATATACATCAATATTTAAAATATCATGACAGTACTTAATATAGGAACATGCTGCATTTTATTTACCCATTTGTTCTGCTGGCCATCTAGGCTGTCTCCAGTTTGTCATTGTGAAGAAAGCTGTAGCAAACATCCTGGTAGGGAATGCTGCCGTTTGCTCTCCAGTGCTCTCTTCCTTGGTGACAGAACTCTAAATCTGTGGGGATTTTTCTTTCCAAACTAAAGACTAATTCTTGGATTTCTTTGGTTGCTATTGTGGCCATGTGGCTTGTGAGCCAATGAGATGTAAGTGAAAGTTTTGGTTGAAATCTTGAGAGACCGTCCTTAAAATAATGAATTCGAGGGGCACCTGGGTGGCTCAGTCGGTTAAGCACCTGACTTCGGCTCAGGTCATGATCTCACAGTCTGTGGGTTCGAGCCCCAAATCAGGCTCTGTGCTGACAGCTCAGAGCCTGGAGCCTGCTCAGATTCTGTGTCTCCCTCTCTCTCTGCCCCTCCCTGACTCATTCTCTTTCTCTCTCTGGAAATAAAATAAAGACATTAAAAAAATTAAAAAAAAATAATGAATTCGACCAACAGGAGCTTGTTTGTACCTTTAATGGCTGGACTGTGGCTATGATGGCAAGAGCTCAGCAGCTATGTTGGGTCTAGAGATGACCTTAAACGTTACACATCAGAAAGAGAGAAGATGACTAGGTCCCTGAATTGCTTCCCTCCAGACAAATACATTTGTTTTCTTTAAACCACTATTTTTTTTGAAAAATATTATTATAAGAAGCATTAGATATACTGACACAAATTCTAACTGATACAGAGTTTGCTCCTTGAAAGTAGGGTTTGCAAGCATTGGAGGACCAAACTTGGAGTTAGTTTAGGGGAAGAGATAGGACCTAGGAGAGTGAGGTTTCAAATATTTTATTGTAACCTGGGGTTCTTTCTCATGCAGAAGAAAAATATTTGGTTTGTCTGTTGCTTTTTGTACCTTGGGAGATTGACCATGGATCCACTAAAGCTGTAACTTCATGGAGAATTACAGAAAAATTTTACTCATTACTTAAAAAAAACTCTGTATATGGTATTTTTTGAAACTCAGATCTGCTTGTTCCTATATTAAAATGAGATGGGTTGGCAAAAGGAATAGAGAAAAGAATGAGCTGAACAGAAAAAAAATTATTTCTTGAAAAAAGACATAAGGAAGAGATAAAATATATAAAATGCTTGCGATCAGGGTAACTAACATTAAACAAGAATGTGGGTTTAGTAAATTTTTAGAAATCAAAGAGGTTCTATATTTGAGAATGGCAAATGACCAATATCAGTTCAGAATACTGACTTGGAAAGTAGAGAATACATATTTTCTACTGATAAACAGCTTTACTCAAGCCCTTTGAAATTTTTAAAGACAAAAATGTGAGGTGCTCAAAAACAATTTTATAACTGGAATTACCATGCTGTATACACAGTACAAGACACTTATTGGGTGTATGTCACATTACAATCGGATGTGTCTGTTGTCCATGACTAGGCTTTCCTTCCTTTATAATAATAATCCTTCTACATAGATACATTATCTCATTGGAAATGGAATGCTATAGTTTATTTTAATTTTTGAATGTGAAAAATGCTCATGCTGTCTATGTGTTTCATCAGCTTGTTGGTATTTATGGAGGAAAAAGAGAGTTGTCAAGTTATAGGAAGGATGGTAGATTAAAAGTAAAAGAAGGAAAACTGAAAGTCTGGCAGAAACTACTGGTGAAAACAGAATAAATGAAGTAATGTTATTCGAGGAGAAGAGTAACAATTTGTAAACCCATGCAAGTTTCAGTAATACTTGGAGTCATATATACTACTGCTGAGGACAGACGTGGCATTAACCTGGATGCAGAAATAGCTGCATGAAATTGGCCTAGTCACAAAAGGAGCCTATATAGTACCCGATTGACACTGGAAATATCCATGCCAACCCAACAGCCTGTGTTCTGATTATGCAGAAAAGAAGCAAAAAGAAAATTAGCTAAGGAGCTGAAATAATTTACTCTTTCATGAAATTTCAGTTTTCCTGAAAACATCTTACAATGGTACCTGCTAGTCATTCCTTGAATTACACAGAATAAATACAAAGCATGTCTTTTTGTTATGACTGTTAGAGACTGAAGTAATTGCAATTAAGTGCCATCAACATCAATACTATGTAATTACTACTGAGATTTCATTTCCAGACATTTTCACTGCCTTTATTACTTAGATGTTTTGAAGCTACAGGAAGAGATAATATTTGAACACATAACTGGCCTGGGAGGCATTAATTTAGTAGGTTAAAAACATCAGAATATCATCTCTTTCTTCTATTTGTAACCATGAAATACCTGGAACTATCATATTTTGAATGTATCGTTTAGGCGTGACTTTGTTTGGTTTTGTTTTTTCCCCTCTAAATTTGTTATTAAAGTTATGTGCTGCCTCCCAGTGGAGATATTTCAGAGCACACAGAGAAAAAGGCTTCAGGAACACATATTTCAGGGGATACAGATTCCGACATTTGTTCTTTTTGTTTTTTCCCCCTCATTTTTTCAACAAATACTTATTGCTTACAGGGGGCAGGCTGGTAAGGCAAAGAAAATTAGATTCCCTGTGCTCAAGAAACAAGATACTGAAAACAAGATGAAATATGCATAAAGACTCACTTGGTTGGGAACTTCCTACCTCAACATGACCAAAGGATGATTTTATGAATGTTATGTTTAAGAGCAAAAGCATACCAACTCTTCCCTTATCAGTAGAAAGTGGAAGTTGTCTTGTAAGGTAATTTAATTTTGCGGTCACTTAGTTTATAGCAAGTTTGCTGGATTTTTATGTACCTCTGAGATAATTAATTCACATTGTAGGCCCCATCTTACTAGTTAAAGGAAGGTTATAATAGAAAGAAAGATCAAGATCCATTTTGAGGAGAGAAATGGTATGTGTTCTTGTAGGATACATCTTTTCAAGAATAGGAATGATCCTGAAGGACAAAGAGTATACCACACAACCTGTGAAAAGTCTAACTCTGATGTGACTGAAAATAATGCAGAAAAGGTGACTGACAAAAATAGAATAATTTTGAGTGTGTAGACAGAAAATCATAGTGTCTGGTGCTCACCAAACTAATGTTTACTCAAGAAAAGGTGAGGTTAAAGTCAAAGACAGCTGATGAAAATTTTTTTGCAGCTCCTGGATGAAGGGACAGATTCAGTCACATTACCCTTGGTAATCATCACTCAGGTGAGGCTGAGGGTATGGATGCCATGGTTACTGACACAGTAGTATGGAGATCATGAAGGAGGAGTGTGGTCTATCTCAACAGATTTTCAACACAAATGAAAGTATACTTTCTTTTTCTTTGAAGGTTTGATTATTTAGAGAGCATGAGTGGGAGTGGCAGAGAGTGGACAGAGGATCTGAGGCAGGTTCAGCACTGACAGCAGTGAGCACCATGTGGGGCTTGAACTCATGAACCCGTGAGACCATGACATGAGCCAAAGTCAGCCACTCAACTGACTAAGCCAACTAGGTGCCCCTATTTCTTCCTTCCTTCCTTCCTTCCTTCCTTCCTTCCTTCCTTCCTTCCTTCCTTCCTTCCTTCCTTTAACAGATGCACAATGGAATGCTTTAGTAAAGAGATAAAAAGGTGCCTTGTTTTAAAAATTTGAAAATTAAAGAATTTTTATTTGCTGTAAATGCATCTTATGTCTATAAGACGAAAGTTCTTAGTCACCTAGACTTAACACATATGTGGATTTGTGAGCCCAACCTATCTGTAAGCAAAATAACCTGCTTGTTCAGGAATTAGTATACTGCAATAATTATTCATTCAAATGCCAAAAAATATTTACTGAGTTGGTGTTATGTTCCAGGACCTATTCTAGGTTCTTAGGATACAAAAATGAAACACATGAACAGAAATCTCTGACCTCATTGAACTTAATGAGAAGGGACAGAGAGTAGATAATAAAATACTAAACTCGTAAATTATGTATTATGGTATAAAGTGATAAATGCTACAGCGGAAAGCAAAAATTGCTTGATTAAGGGACCTTGAAAGTAGATGGAGGAGAGGGTGCTGTCTGCAATTTTAAATAGAAGTCCAGATAGGCTTCCATGAGCAAAGAATTGAAGTTGGTGAGGAAAGGAGCCATGTGGATATCTGAGGGGAGAGTGCGCCAGGGAGAGAGAAAAGCATATGCATAGAGGTTGAGACAGGAGGCTGCCTGGTATTTCTGAAGAAGTGCATAAAGGCCAGAGTAGCTGAAGTGGAGGGAGCAAGCAGGAGGGTGGAAGATGAGGTTACAAAGGTTTAGGCGGCTGGATCATGCACAGCTTTGTGCGCCATTGTAAAACGGTGGCTTTGACTCTGATCAAGCGGGAGCCTGTAGAGAGTTTTGAGCAGAGGAACAGCAAGATCCACTTTATAGTTTACAATAATCACTCCGACTGCTATTTTGAGAATAGGCTGTAGGCTGGCGTGTGTAAAAACAGGGAGGCCAGTCAGGAAGCTTGTACAGTGATCCAAGTGAGAGATGACAATAACTTGTATGGACTAAATTGTGTCTCCCCAAAATTCATATGTGGAAGACTTAACCCCCCCACCTTGTAAGATACTGCTTTTAAGGAAGTTATTAAGGTTAAGTGAGGTCATAGGGCCCTGGGCCAAAAATATGAGTTCTTACATAAAAGGAAGAGACACCAGGGTTCTCTCTCCACCATGAGAAGAAGCAGTGAAAAGGTATCCCTCTACAAGCCAGGAAGAGGTCAGTCACATGGAACTGACCCTGCTGGCATCCTGATTTCAGATTTGCAGCCTCCAGGACTGTGGAAAAAATACATTCCTATTGTTTAAACTGCCCGATCCATGGTATTTTGTTATGGCAGCTTAAGCAGACTCACACCGTGACTCAGACTGAGATGGTAGCGGTGGGGGGTAGTGGTCTGTAGTTTGGTTCTGGATATATCTTCAAAGGTGATTCAACAGAATTTCCTGTGAATGGGAAGGGGAGCATTTAGATAAAGAGTTAAGTTGTGAGCATGCTGAGTTTGAGATGGTTGCCAGGTACTAAGGTGAAAGGTCAGTAGGCAGTTAGATATAGGAGCCTGGGTTTGGGAGACAGGTTGAGGGCTGGAGATATAACACCATGTTTCAGTGACTAGCCTGGAGGAGCTTCCTGGGGGGATAAGTGCAGAGTAAGAGAAGAGGGCAAAGGACTGCTCTCTGAGGCATCCAATGTTAAGAAATTAGGGAGAAGAGAAAGGAGGAGGAAGAAGACTGAGAAGGGGGTACCTGTTAGGTAGAAATAAAACAGGAGAGTGTGTGTTCTGAAGCCAAGTGAAGAAATTTTTCCAGGGGAAAGGAATGGTCAGTAGACGGTCCCAAATATTGAGAGGTCAAGTACGAGGATGACTGATCGCTGACAACATGAGAGTCATTATGATCTTGACAAGAGCACTACCACAAGTTCAGGGACAGTCTGTTTTGTTCACCGTGGGATCTTTAGCACTTAGCACAATGCCATGACCCAGGCAACAAGAATGTGTCTAATGAATAAAAGGAATGACTCTGTGGTCACAAATATTCTCATTTTATAGATGATATATTAAGACTCAAAGAATATTAAATAGCAGCTGGTTAAGCAGATCTGGGCCTCAAACATAGGTCTCATTTGACTCTAAAGTTTTATGTGATAATAATAATACTGTTTTTAGATGTGCCAAGAACCATTCTAAGTGTTTCCATACATTATTTTAAATTCTCACCACATCCCAAAGCAACAATTACTATTTTCAACCCATTTTATAGAAGAAGAAGCTGAGGAAAAAAGGGCTTAATGACTTATGCAGGATCAGCAGCTTAAGTGCCCAAGCTGGAACTTGACCCCAGCCAGTCTGTGCAGAACAGATCTCTGAGCCACTCCATCCTACTCCCTGGCGATGCTGCTACTCTTCCATTCACTCCTTCAGAAATAACTGCACTAGTTAAGCCAGGGCTGCCATGACAAAGCACCACAGACTAGGTGCTTAAACCACAGGAATTTATTATCTCAGTCCTGGAGGCTGGAGGTCTGAGAACAAGGAGTTAGCTGGATGGATTGATTCCTTCTAAAGGCTGTGGAAGAAAAAGGGTCTATTCCAGGCTTCTGTCCTCGGCTTGTAGAGCCGTCTTCTGTTTGTGTGTCTTCACATTGTCTCCCACTATGTGTATCTGTGTCCAAATTTCCTTTTCTTAGAAGGATACCAGTCATATTAGATTACAACATACCTTAATGAACACATTTGAATTTAAATTTAACTACCTCTTTTGGGGCACCTGGGTGGTTCAGTCAGTTAAGCGTCCAACTTCAGCTCAGGTCATGATCTTGCGATTTGTGAGTTCAAGCCCTGCGTCAGGCTCTGTGCTGACAGCTCAGAGCCTGGAGCCTGCTTCAGATTCTGTGTCTCCCTCTCTCTTTGACCCACTTGTCCTCTCTCTCTCTCTCTCTCTCTCTCTCTCTCTCTCTCTCTGTCTCTCTCAAAAATAAACATTAAAAAAATAAATTTAACGACCTCTTTAAAGACTCTGTTACCAAATAAGGTCACATTTGAAGTATTGGAGATGAGGATTTTCAACATATGTATTTGACAGGAATCAGGCAGTTGGTGTGGGGGTGTGGGGAGAACACAATTCAGCCTGTATAACAAATACAAACACTTTCATGTTGTCTCTAAATTCTAGGGTCAAAGAACTACAGATTCTTTGTCCTGTTATCTGGGAGTTGTGATAATCTGGCAAGTCACTTTACCATACCAAGTGTCAGTCTCCTCAAAGTATGGGGAGAATAAGGCATGCACGTACTTATTTTTTCTAAATACTGTTAGCTTCATTTGCTGAATGCATATTTGTTTTTATTCTTATTTGTCCAGCAAATACCAATTTGATATCAGTCTACCTTCTTATATTTGGCCATTAAGATGGATGCAAAATGGTATCTTGTTTTAATTCGCATTTTTCTCATGCCAAGGGAGTTTGAGTCTTTACATGCTGTTTTTTGAGTGTCTCTTCATATTCTGCTTAGCCATTTGGGCTTAGCTTCTGCAAACTGTTATTTATCTCCTCTGACTACTTTTTTTTATTGTCAATGTGCATGATTTAAAAAGATACCTATCTCTTGGCCTATTAACTGTGTCTATTGTGTTTTTTATTGAACAGATATACTAAGTTTTATTGTAGTTATGTTTATCAATTTGGTTTTTTTTTATGGTTTTGTTTTTTCATTTTGGGACGGACCTTATTTAAGAAATCTTGCCCTACCTATAGAACACAAAGATATTCCTGTATACCTTCTTCTGTTGGCTTTCTAGCTTCCCACATTCCAGTCTTACATGTGGAATGTACTATGTAAATGGTAAAAGGGAAGAATCAGCTTCATTTTCCTTCATCTGCTGAGCCAGTTTTTTCCCAACACAATCTATCAAAAAATCCATAATTTCCTCATTGTTCAGATACGATGTTTCTGTATATTCATGGGTCTATTTCTGAAGTCTTCCATTGGTCTGTTTCTCTGTGCATGCACCTGTCTGTCTATTCCTGCATTTATTATCATTTTTACTTACCACAAATTTGTGTTGTATCTTCATACCAGATCACACTCCCAGGGCAGTTTTGACAAAGATGCCAATGAAGGATTATGTACAAAGATGTTCCACAAGGCATGTGAAAGCCATTCCTTAGAGGAATGGGTACAAACATATGTGACAGACACATATTAAGAATTACTATGCTTCATTAAGAAGCAAAAAGCTAGAATCCATAGTTACATGAGTAGATATAAAAAATAAAAATATTGAATGAGATACACGAGTTGAGAAAACAAAGTGAGATTTATAGTACAACACCATTATGTAAGTCAAAATCTTTGGTAAGTGCTTGTTTTATATTCTTTTATAAGATGATCTGTCAGGTGTGGCACAGAAGGAAACAGAGGAAAACACAATTTACCATACTCACAGGTCCTAGAGATAAGAGACATGCTGTGCCGTGCAGGGCTACATGGAAAACACCAGAGTGTCAAGACACAGAGGACAGAAGCAGGGAAGAGACAGGGCTAGAGCTTTTATTGGGGTTTCAGAGGGAAAGGCAAAACTGGGTATGGAAAGCAGTTCAAGACTGGGTAGTCTGAATAATTTCAATGGACTCTAAGCTATAGAAAGGTCCTTAGTTGCCTGGTACTTGGCTCTGGGCTGATTAAGGCAGAGAAATACTGCATGCTGGGGTGTTGGGAGTCAGATAGAGGGGAGCTGGCTCTGGGTTGAACAGTTTGCATGTATGTCTAAGGCATGTTCCCCGCTGAGACCTTGGCTGTCTTCAAGAATTGGCTAGACCTAAGAAGGGCAGACTCGCCAGTCAGAAAGGTTTTTTAAAATGTCAAAACATTATGGGGAGCCTGGGTGGCTCAGTCCATTAAGTGTCCAACTCTTGATTTTTGCTCAGGTCATGATCTCGTGATTCATGGGTTTGAGCCCTTCATTGAACTCCAAACTGACCTTGTAAGCCTTTTTGGAGTTCTCTCTCTCTCCTCTCTCTGCCCTTCCCCTACTCTCTCTGATCTCAAAATGAATAAACATTTAAATGCCAGAACATCATAATACACAGAAATTAAAAAATATATATGTATAATATAGTACTTAAATATGTATATGCTTGTAGCATATGTAGCGCTGTGTGTACTAGAATGGGTGCCCTCTGAGAGTCGAGAATGAAGTGTGGATGGGGAAGAAGGGGGACAATCAGGTACACGCCAGGGGCCTCGCCTACATTGGTGATGACAATGTGCTATGAGATGAGGAATATTTTCAACTCAACTCTTCTCCTGAGAGAAAGAGGATAACAAAAGAGATAACTGGAGATCATAAAAGTAAGTCCTCTACTTAACCCACAGGATGTTTATGAGAATCATAAGGGTATTCTATGTGAAGCAGCTTAATAATTTATCAAGTACAAAGTAATTTTAGTTTTTATTGTGGTTTAATTTAGGAATATAAACATTTCTGTTTTCTCAAGCTTCTCTCTCTTTGAAGGGGGACAGCTGTATCTCATCCAGATCTTTGGGGGGGGGCTTTAATTTTATTTAGATGGCAACAGTGCTTACCAAACTCAGGAAACAGGTCAGGCAACATCATTTTTAGCTGTACATAAGCAACTCTCAGTAGTATCGGTGGAAACTGTGGAATAAATTCATCACATTTAAAATCACTTGTTCACCACCTATTCCACCAGATTACAAACTCCATGAGAGCCAGGAATATTGCTGTGTGGTTCACCACCCAGCATCATGCCTAGAATGTACTCATTTGTTAACAAAATGTTCATTTCAACTGAAGTCATGAATGTAATATTTTCCATTTTTGCAGAAAAACAAATTACCTGGTGGTCTTTCAGTTTACTTGAAAAATGATCTTCTCCAGAGTAGAATCCTACAGTTAGTCACCGAGATATACCTACCATGTGGCACAATAATTGGTACAGAGTAGAAGCTCAGTAAACCTTGAATAAATGAATCAGTGTAAGGACAAAGGGTGGCCTAACTAGGGTGTTAGATGCCACCAGTGGGTTTAAACACAGAGCTGTGAGAGCCATACTGAAGTCCTTGTAACATGACATCACTGTAATTTTGGTTTGAGACAAAGGAGAGACTTTTTAGTCCCTGGCCTTAGGCCTGACCTACTCGTTGAACTGCCGGCCTCAGAGAAAATAATCCTAGCTAGCTCGTCATATTATCCTGGGAAAGTAACTTAACCTCAGGCTTCTGTTTCCATTTTAAGAACATAAGAGCCACCCATCTGTTCAAATACCATTTGAAGGCTGCCAAAGGCTGGACTTCTAACAAGAAAGATGTCATTGTCAATACCTGCTCTTAACCATGGATGGCAAACAGAAGGTTCAGGTGAACGAATAGAAAAGGTTTATTAATGTAAGTTACACATAGGTAGCCAATTTTCAGAGAATGAGACTACTTGCCTGTACACAAAAGTGCATTTTGCCACTTCCTAATTCTGTAGCTTTGCAACTTCAACCTTTCTAAGCTCCTGTTGCTTCATTTGTAAAATGGGGATGATAATCGCATTTATCTTATAGAGCAGGGTTGGCTACCACTTCTGTAAAATGCCATATAGCAAATATTTTGGCTCCGGGGGTCTGATGGTATCTATTGCAACTACTCCACCGTATAGTGTGAAAGCAGCCAGAGACTATACATTCGGGGAGGGGCGTGGCTGTGTTCCAATACAAGGTTATCTGTGGATATGGAAATATGCATTTTTAATAATTTTCACATGATCAAAAATGTTATTAAAATTTTTTGTCAACCATGTAAAAACCATACTTTGCTGGGGAACCATACAAAAACAAGTCATAGGGTGGACCTGGCGCTTGGGGCATAGTTGGTCACTCACGGCTATAGAGCTTCTGTGAGACTTAAATGTTAGCTATTTATCAGCCTTATCACAATCTATTATTTAAGTGAAAAAACAAAATTCAAAATTACAGGTGAAGTATGATGTCAACTATATAGGTATAGAAAAAAGCTGTGCCAACATGCTAATATTTATGATGTTGGGAGAGTAAGATTCAGCTTAAGATGTTCCTTCTTTTAAAGATAAAACAGGGGTGCCTGGGTGGCTCAGTTGGTTAAGTGCCTGACTATTGATTTCGGCTCAGGTTATGGTCTCATGGTTCATGGGATCGAACCCTGCATTGGGCTCTGTGCTGATAGTGCAAGACCTGCTTGGGATTCTCTCCCTCTCTCTCTTTCCCCTCCCCTGCTTTCTCTCAAAAATAAATAAACATTAAAAAAATAAAAAAACATAAAAATTACTTTATAATGAACACATAATTTAAATAAAAAGACCCAGCCCTAAAAACAGTTAGCAATAATTATAGGGAATATGAATTCAATCTTCCTTTCACAATTCAGAAGTCACTTCGGATATCCATTATGCCCAAAGTTCAATGAATGTTAAGGAATTAGTTTCTACTGTAGAAGAATGCAGACAGAGAAACCAAGACTGGAAGGCTGAATCTATGCAGATCTTACACCACACCCAAGAAGTGGGTTTCCGAGTAGGTCTACCTCCGACTCCTCCTAGCCCTCCCTTGAGTGTCTTTACTGCCAAAAAGGCAAATAAGTCCATAATCTAAGAAGAGAGACTGACAGGAAAACAACCAAGTATAGTAGCATGTAGAAGAGAAAAGCAACAGGAGCAGAAAAAAAGATCATCCAACCCAAGCCAATCACCGGAAGTGGAAGTGGTTGTAGTTGAGTAGTTAGAGAGAGCTTCCTAGAAAGACAGAGATGGAGCTAAATCCTGAAGGAGGAGGAGAAGGAAGCCAGGGTGTAAGAAGAGCATTCAAGACAAGGGCACCCCAAGAGAAAGCAATATGGGGCAATAGCTGGAGGCATGACAGAGCACTGATGGATTATAAATGTGGGAGTTGAGTGTGACTGGAGAGTAGGATGCAAGCAGGAAAATGGAGAACACAGTGCTAGACAAGTAGGCAAGGGTCTGTGGACCCTATATACATACCTTACTCATGATTTAGGACTGTACCCTAGTCATTAAATCATTTCTTGACCTGTAAGCCTCAGTTATTTGATGGTAAGATGGTGAGAATGAGGTCTACCTGGTGGGTTTAATGCTGGGGAAGATTAAATGAGATAATGTATTGGTCCTTGGCATATTTCAGGATAGGCTTTGTACTATTGAAATCGGTCTAGTCAAAAATTTGGTTTCAAATACTTTCAAATGAAAGGTATATGCTTTCCCATAAAAGTGCAATTTCAAAACAATGTCTTCATTTGATAGCCACTGAGCTTTCAGAATTTTTCTACTATGTGAAGACTTATTTTGTGAAGGAAAATCCCTCGCAGTATGGTCTCAGAGAGAGAGTAAGCAGGAGTTAGAGTACAGGATGCAGCCTCCCAAATGGCGTCTGCATTACCTGGAAGTTGGTCATTTGATTTTTAAGAAAAGTGTATTCAAGTAGATCTTTATGAATATTTTGAAAGTCCAAATTTCTAACTTTGAAATATACCAGTAAAATTATCAATTAAATGATAGTGAAAAATCTACCCTGTGTTGGTAATATGATTTCTGTATTTTTGTTACTTTTCATTTGTACTTATATTTCATCAATTTAAAAAAATGCTCTCTAGGGGCACTGGGTGGCTTGGTCAGTTAAGCATCACACTCTTGATTTTGACTCAGGTCATGATCTCAGTATTTGTGGGTTCCAATCCTTTGTCGGGCTCTGTGCTGAGAGCATGGAGCCTGCTTGGAATTTTCTCACGCTCTCTCTCTGCCCCTCCCCCACTCATGTGCAGGTGTCTTTTTCTCTCTCTCAATCTCTCTCTCTCTCTCAAAATAAATAAATAAACTTAAAAAAGGGTTCTCTAATTATTTAAATTTGGCCATGTTCTGATTCTATATGATTTTCTAATTTTCTTTGAAAGGAAAGTTGTAAATGAAAACAATGCAAATAGGAATGACAGTTTAGTCTTTGGATAAGAGCAAGTTTTTTTTAAATCACAGAAACATGATTTATGCCAGACTATTATAAATATTTTCTTGAACAAAGTTGAATTTAAGCTATGATTTTACAATAATTTTATAAAGAACTCTTACACTAACCATAAGATTCTTAAAGATACAGAAACTAAGGGCTGATGGAGGGAAGTGAGTGGGGGATGGGCTAGAAGGGTGATGGGCATTAAGGAGGGCACCTGTTATGATGAGCACTGGGTGTTGTATGTAAGTGATGAATCACTGAATTCTACTTTTCAAATCAGTTTTGCACTCTATATTAACAAACTAGAATGTAAATAAAAATTTGAAAAGAACAAAGAAGAATTCTTACACTTAAATTGGAAATAGCAGCCAAAAGGGCTTACGGTCAGAAGCAAAAGTTGCTGAAGCTAATTTTCCCCAGCTTTACTTCCAACATTAGGTGAGATTGCTACTCCATTACATCTCCTATCTGTTAAAGAGACTGTATTTGTAATCCGCAAACATCAGGGTTGGAGAGTGGAATTTTAAATAAGTACATTAATACACTCTGAAGGTAGAAAGATTTGGTTTCAGAATTATGATGTAAATCTATTCCAGCTTTTCTGGTCTCTGCTGCATAGAACACACAAGGTCTTGCTGCCCAACCATGGGGATTTATATACCAAATCTTCCAATCCCACAGAAATTGTTAAGAAAGAAAGCCTGTTATATAAATTCATTGACTTCTGCATCAGATAATTTGTTTTCTTCCCAATGGCAGTTAAAAAGAAATGCCATGCAAGTATTAAAAATTAATCTTTTTAAGACAGCAAATGTAATATGCATCAAGAGGCAAAAAACATACTTATTACCCTTTGACCCACTAATTATGCTTCTGGAAAGAAAACAAGCAGAAACTCATTATATAGTGAAAAAGAAAAAAAGTGGAAACAACTTAAAATGCCCAAGAATTGGGGCATGGTTAACTAGTCCAGAATTATAAACAGAAAAAGTATTATGCCTCCATTTAACAGGATCTGGGGGAAAATACTGAAAATATATCACAAAATTTGTATAAAACAATGCTAAATGCATTATATATATGTATATCTGTATATATATATCCTATATATAAAGAAATAGATTATCAAATGTAAAATCTATGCATTGATATGATACTGAGGAGTAATCTACATTGTCTATAGCATTTCTTTTGAATAGATTATTTTTTAGGGTGTTCCTTGAGATAGTAAAAAAAGCTATTGGAATCAACATATCACTTCAATTTTCTCAATCTCGTTTTTTTCTTTTGTAAGATATAGCCCCAAAAGATGATCCAAATGTTGTACTTGTCCATTTTCTACCTTTTTATGTCCCAAAGGAATTTTTTTTCTTCTGATAAGCATTATGAATCAGTTTATTCAATAATCAAATTTAGGTTATTAGACATTCAGTTACTCACTTTTTGGTGCAACCATGAAGTTCTTTCTGCCAAAATTCATGACCACTTAGAGAGGACACACTTCCCCTTTTCTTTACTGAATGAGCCATTCTGTCTTTAGCAATGTCTGACATCATCATAGCCTATGGAACAAAACTTTTGTAAAATATCGGACGAAAGATCTGAAAACATTTAGTTAGTGTAACACAGAGACTCATTCTAGATTAAAAAATACAGAATGATCTTCTACCATTTTTGAATGGGGATGTGGGCTTTCCTTAAGAGTGATTAACACATGTTGTTATTCTGATCGGTATAATTGGAAATACAGTAACTCTGTTAATTTTTATCTATGCAATAGTATAATTTACATAAGGATATATTAAGCTTCAGCTAAATGCTTAATAGCAGAAGAGGTTAAGTCACTGAGAAATTATAGCCTTGTGTAGAAGAAAGATATTATTCCACATCAGAAAGCAATATTTGTATTGCCTTCCCCCCAAATTAATCTTGATAAAAGTTCACTAATTAATATGTGTTGCTGTTGCTATTACTTTAAAAATTAAAATAGTCTTCCTCAAAGGGTATATTTTTCAAGCCACAGTGATTTATTTTGTGAAGAGCACAGAGAACTTAACCTTTAGCAAAATGTTTATTAGAAAACCTACTTCCTTTTCTCAAATGCCTGTCAAAAAGCTGCTGGTAGGAATGGACTTTCCAGAATTTAGACTGTAGGTCTACTGCTCTATTGCCCACATAGATACTTAGTCATGTAAATTATTTTAAAATCTGGGGCTCCTGGGTGGCTCAGTCGATTGAGCATCCGGCTTCGGCTCAGGTCATGATTTCACGGTTTGTGGGTTCGAGCCCCGTATCGGGCTCTATGCTGACAGCTAGCTCAGAGCCTGGAGCCTGCTTCAGATTTTGTATCTCCCTCTCTCTCTGACTCTCCCCTGCTCACACTGTCTCTCAAAAATAAATAAAAAAAGTATTTTAAAATCTGTAAATCTGAAAGCCCTAATAAAGAGACACTGTGCTAGACACTAAAAAGAACTAAAACAGAGTCTTTGCCCTCAAGGACCTGGCAGTTGAGTGGGCAGGGCAGATAAGTACACAATCTAAAACCTCACCGTGATCAGCGGCAGAGTAGAGAGAGGCAAAGGGTACTAGAGAGTACAAAGATTTTGCAGAGGTATTGTGTGCTTGAAGAGAAGCAGTGAGGCGTGGTGTGTGTGTGTGTGTGTGTGTGTGTGTGTGTGTGTGTGACACTGTGTGCCTGTGTGAGTGTGTGCATGAGTGTGAGCTTCCCTCCGTCATTGTGTGCCTATGGGTGTGTGCCTGTGTGTACCCGTGTGTGCACCTGTGTGCATGAGCTATTATCTGTGCACCCGTGTGTGCCTATGTGTCTGTGGATGAGCCTTTGTGTGCAATGTCTGTGTTCTAAATGTGAGTGTGCATCTTGTGCACGTGTGCTTAAAGTTTGTTAGGGTCTATGAATGGGTATGTATGTCTGTGTGAATGTGAGAATCTGTGTATGTTGTGTGTATAAGTGTCAGTGTATGTCTATGTATATGCGTGTGTTTTTGTGAGTGTGTCTATGTGTGTGGTAGGACACACTGAACCTAAGTGGGTCATTCAGGTTCTGGCCCAAAGTGCCACAGACAGGCCTTGGTCTCCTCACTTGTTTCCAAAGCTGCCCCGCAGGCCAGAGTTGGAATCCAGAGGTCCCCGGGGTGTGGCCGCCCAGTGTGGCCCGACCTCAGGAACAGTGCTCAGGATTCCTGCTCTTGAGGAGCAGACCACCCTGGCCAGCTCAGTAGTAGGCATCACCGTAAGGCTCACACAAGCAGGACTTCCGGGGGCAGGGGAGGGTAAGTGGGCACCAAAGGCCAAGATTCACTTCCCGTTATCTGGGGCCACTGTTTCCCATTTGTTGTGGGGAGGAGGAGTAGGCGTCGGGGAGTCC
>NC_043707.1:88304964-88380510 GCF_006229205.1 Suricata suricatta
GCTCCCTCCGCCGGCGCGCGGGGCGAGGCTCCCGCCGCCCGGGGTCCCTCCGCCGGCGGCCGCCCGCGCACTCCGGCTGTGCTCCGCGCCTGTCTCCAGGGTGACCTCCTCAAACAGTCCTCTGCCCGCCCAGGGCGGGCATAGTAGCTCCGTGGTCCTCTGAGCTGCCCTAAGGATGTAAGGATCTCATCGTCACTGCCCAGAGGAGGCCGCCCTGAGCCCGGCTGTGCCCCGGAGTGGCTGTGAGCTGGAGGGGAACCGGTTCGTCCTACGGCGAAGTCCTCTGGGCCCCACGCTGCAGCCCACTGAGCCCTCATCCAGTTTCTTTTCCCTGAATGCCAGGGGCAGGAGTGCCATTTCCTGGGACGGGCAATCTGAGGCACAAAGAAAGTAGAGATCCCCTTCCTTTTCCTAGACGCCTGAGGCTACTTCCCACACCCCGCTCCAAGATACTACATCACAGGGATAATTTATTGGGAGCTAATGTTTATCAGATACTTGCAAAACAATTTCCGTTTTATTTAGTTGTCCCAACAACTCTGTCAAGGAAAGGTTGTTATCCCTTTACAGATAGAGAAAATGGAGATTCTGAGATATTAAATAATGCTCAGGGCCATGCAGCATGTGGACTTCTCTCCCATGCCTTACAAGAGGGCTCCTTCACTTTTCTTCTCAACCTCTTAAAGTTTAAGAAGCTTTGCAATGGAGGCTGTTTGGGCTTGAGGACCTATCTGACATATCTAATAGGCCCTTCGTCCTTAATTTCCTTAATAATTAATTCCAGGCTCCTTCCCTCAACTCAAAGCAAACAAACCAAACCCTTGAAAGAACCCTTATACAGTGCACAATCACTGGAGATAGAAATAGACTAATGCCTCTAAGTCACTAGCCTGGCACATGTCCCTTGGTTGAGTGCTGCTTGCAGTCCGCACTAGCTTACAAGAGCAGTACACCGGGATCACGCAGAGCCAGGAATGGTCAGGACACAACCGGAGAAAGAGCAGTAAAGTATTCTGACCCATCCCAATCCCTATTCACAGACAAATAAGAACAGGAAAGGATTGTTTACTGAGTGTCTACTATGTAGTAGGCAGGAATTATTAGGTGACTAATAAAGATCATTTCATTTAATCTGTTCGTTGACCCCCTGATAATGGGATATTAACTCCATTTTTTTAAAAGGATAATGAAGAATAATTGAGTAACATGCTCAAGCCTATAGTTAAATAGTTAAATCATGGAGTTGGAATTTGTCCAACTCTAAAACCCTTTCCCTGTGCCCTATTGCCCACTTTGCCTACCCTAAACATGCAACGGAACTTTCCAGATATATGGGTAAAAGTTTAAGCGGCTGATGATAAAAAAGGTTCACAACTCAATTTATTTTTAGTTTTCATTTATTTTTCAGAAAAAAAAATCACATTTAAATAACAACTTACTCAGATATTTCATCTTGATCTCAAGTATAATTAAACTTTGTTCTGAAACGGGAACCCTTGTTGCAGTAATGTGTCATGATAAATAATTGCATATTCAGGATTTGTGAAATGGGTGATTGGGAAAATTATGAAGGAAAAAACATTTGTAAAAGTCATTATTTACAAAATAAAATGATATCCACACCTTTTCTAACTCATAAGGCAAGTAATGTTAAAATGTTCTCACGATTATCTTCAATAAATCAATACTACACATTCATGTCACCATTGCTCAACAGCGAGCTTTCCTGCAGCAAGCCCTTGCTTCTGCTGGTTTTTTTCTTGAGCACAGCACAGAAGCAGTAAAGCTTTCATCATAGACAAAGCAGTAACGGCTATGGGAATAAAAGTACTCTCTGTTGAATTACAACATGTAGGAAAAAGAGCCAGTCATCAACGTTTTACCGAGATTTAAAAAATATACTTGAGTATTTTACCCACAATTTCTTTTATAAATATTTTATGCTCAAGGGATTTTGTGAAATTATATACTCCACACAAGGTCATAAAGAAATTCAGCTTACTGTTGCTATAAAGATCATAGGGAATTCTAAATAAAGGCTACCACCAACTGAAATTCAAGTATATGCTAACAGCATTTTCCTTAAGAAAGACAACTCACTGAATTTTATTACACTTAGAAACATAGCAGAATTTCTCTGAGATTCTTTTCCTAGTCTCTCTTATTGTTAAAGTAAAAAAAAAGGTATGAAAATTAAAATCTGATCATTTCATTCATAGATTTTTCCCACAGAAAGTGAAAAATTAAAAAATATTATATATTGAAACCCAATAATATTCAAACAGTTAAAAAAGCCAGCTCTATAAATGACTGCTTGGCCTGTGGTGAAGCTCTACTCATAGATAAGATTAGCATATCATCACACCAACACTTGGCTTTTTCCAGAAAACTTACTCAACAGCAATTTTGCAACTCTCTTAAATATAGAGAGAAACAGACAGATCAGACAGGAGCCATTCTCTTTCCTGCACATCCATTTAACAAAGCAAGAATTCAATACTGACCTGCAAAGCCAACACAGCTATAAGAATGATCATCCTATCACCTCTCACAAGGAAAAGAAAAAAATCTAGCTTTGGACCTTGGGACAGTGATCCCAGCGATAGTTATTTGGTGTATTGTTTAAAATAGTTTAAAGTAATGATGCACGTATGAATAACTTAAGCATTTGTTCTGCCAAAAAAAAAAAAGGCAAAAGGGAGAGAAAATGTCAGTGAAGAAATATACAGCTGAACAAATGAGATGGATTACCGTTCGCATGATACACTCATTCGATGGAATATTTTAAAATGACAAATGGCTCGTCATCTATCAAGACAAACTCTGAATGACTTAAAAGTTGAGCTATATTTAGAGAAGTGTAATGTGATTTCAGCTTTATTCTGAATCAATTTGTCCAGGAATTTTTTAAAAGGAATTTTGCTAATTTTGTGTAAAAACAATTGATTTGCAAAATAAAGCATAGCAAAAAAGAACTGTAAAATGTTTATTAGAGTATACAGTAGTGCAAAATCTTTGCTAAATAATGTATCCCTCTCATTAAAAAAATGTTTTTTATATAGTTTCTAACAAGATTATGTAAAAATGCTGTCAGTGTTGATCTATCATGATTCAATTTCTTAAAGCTGTTTAATAAAATATTATCAAAGTTTGTTCACTAGCATTCATTCTACTCTGTAAAGAATTTGGATTGTTTTCAACAGATGGCAGCCTGATGTGCTGGTCATAAGTGCAGACTTTAAAAATGATACTTAAAAAATTAAAATACTAAAACAACTTTGCTGTTTTTATATTGACTATTTTAGGGGATAAAGTTAAATTCACTAAGATATACTCATGAAACTTATAATAGATACTAATTGATTTGAAATGGCAGAGGTTTTTCTTAAAGTTAAACAGAGACTCAGAAGCATCCTTTCAAAACATTCCTGGCTGTATTATTTGCAGTCCTTGAAGGATCTGTAAGCTGGTGTTAAAAAGAAAAATTTCTCGTTTCTTCAAGGTGTGTTTGGGAAGAAAAAAAAAGTGTTTTTGTGATTTGATAGCTTTCTTAAGCTTCATTAAAACACTAACTTTTATTATCAATGTCCGAGGGGTGGGAACTATAGCATAGGATCATGTATTCTTAGGCCACAGTGAACATTTGTCAGAACCAGTAGACCGGACACGATTTTGAAAATACTGGAATATAGGTGAATGGTAGAAGTTTCCATTACTGTCTTCTTTTCGGCATTAAGGAACACATAAAAATATATTTGCTTCCCATTGAAACATTTGTTCTTATAAGGTTAAAGATGTATTTAGAACAAGCAATCTACTATCCTGGGGGTAGAAGGAGACAATAAAAAATATAAGTCAAAGGAAAAATAACTTTAGAAGTTATACCTAGAGAATAAATTATTATACATATGGTGAATGTCAATAAGGAGGTGCTTTTCTCTCACAAAAATACTCATCGAAGATAGAAATCAGACATTAAACTTGAGGGACAATCAAGAGGTCTGACCATGATCAACTCAATACACCCTAAAATTTGACATTTCTTCAAGAAGGATATTTCAACTTTAATTAGATATTAAAATTGCAACTCTAGTTTACAGTAGATGACAGAACATCAAAGCAATGACACAGAGAAAAGCTAGCGGGTTTTCTTATGTTGCTGTTTGTTTTTTTAATATTTGGAGATTCAAATATTTGGCTCCTACCTCATTTTTCCTCATACACTCCATGCACAAAATGTAATGTAATGATGCCCATGTTTAATTCATGAATGGGGGAATGGCATTTAGATGCTGTTTGCAAAATGAAAAGCAACAACAACAATAACAACAATCACAAAAGAAGCCGAAGAATCCAATAAAGCCTCAAGATAGAACTGCACATAGTAAAAGGTAATGGGGGGTGTGTCATCAGAACACTCTTTAATCAATGTAACAGATTGATTTGTCCACTGGTATCAACAATTTAATTTGACTTATTTCAAGGAAACATAATTAAAAAAATTTTTTTTCAAGTTTGTTTTATATTTAAGAGAGAGGGAGTGAGTGGGGCAGGGGCAGACAGAGGGGGACAAATGATCTGAAGTAGGCTCTATGCTGACAGAGCCCAATGTGAGGCTCAAATTCACAAACTGCAAAATCATGACCTGAGCTGAAGGCAGACGCCTAACCAACTGAGACACCCAGGTGCCCATGGAAACATCATTTTTACTTATATTAACTTTTAAAGCAATACTTAGAGATCACCCTTTTGATATCATAACAAAATTATGCTTGCATTAAAAAAACTGCTGGTCAAAAAACCATGTAGCAAAATGAATATATTTAAACTGAATGGGATTTTTGCTGAATGCATATTTAAGGAAAAAAAGCTTAAAAAAAAAAGAGCAAAACTCCACAAACTCATCTTCTTAGTAGATATCCGCATATTTTACTGTGTCATTCAAATTTAATTGACAGCCATGGTTATTTTGGAAAAAAAAAAGAAAAGAAAAAAAAGATTGGAGCAACTCCTTTAGAATGACACCAGTCCATGCTGATAATGCATCCAGTTCAAAAGCCTATAAAATAAATCAGGTCAACTCACAAGTTACATATCCATCTGAGAGTCTCTGGCAAGGAGGGAGACATTTATTAGGACTTTGTATTTGTAGTGAGTGAGAGCTTGCAGTCTCCCTACTGTCTTAGTCTTTTAAGACATCAATATAAAGGACAGAAATATGAAAATGAGAGAATGCATTTCAGGCCACTTTGAGACAGAGACAGCATAACAGGAAAACTCTAAGGAAAAGAGAGATTTTCCTAGAAAAGCCTTGAATCTTTTTTTTTTTTAAGATTGGAGAAAGTTAAATGGACTGAGTGAAAAAATAAGCTCACTAGAAAAGTGATATTCGACTTATAGTTTAATGTCTAAAATCTGATAAAATGTCTTAACTAAGAAGGACCTCAGAGACCTATTAGGGCAGTGATTCTAAGATTTTGGGTGCTTGTCAAATACATATTCCTAAATCCCATCCCTAAAGATTTATCCATTCAATGTAAATTTACTGGTGCCTCCTATCTTCTAGGCTCTGGGGATATGGTAGTGACTGAGCCAAAATCATTGTCCTTTTAAATGAATGTTAATAGAGGTGGTCCACAAGTCATAATTTGAGAAACGTATTCTTTTCCAACAATTTTGCTTTTAGAATTACCCTTATTTTGATACTAATTTTTCATAGCACCTTTTAACCTTGGGATTCACATGGAATATGTAGAATTTATTTCCCAGAATGAACAAGCAAAACTGGCCTGCCGCTCCCTCTGCAGTCAAGATAGCTGGGTTACTTCCAGCTTCTGTGTCACTTTGGGCAAATTAATCTAAGCCTCAATGTCATCACTTATAAATTAGGAATTAAAAAGAGTACCTACAACTTTGGGGTTGATATAAGGGTTAAATGAGCTAATATCTATATTGACTGGTAGATGGTAAGCACTCAATATAAATTTTTTATTTTACATCAGTCAATTCCTGTGATTGTACAAGTTTTCTTGTGTTATGATGGTGTTTAAATGGTGTTGGTTGGGGAGGGGTGCAGATTTAAACTGCTGAAGGAACTCATTCATGGCTTTGAACTGTTTGTCTAACACAATTCCACGTGCAATTTCAGTAGAGAAAGTCCTGCTGTTAAGAAAAGCTTGAAAACTACTGGCAATCCCAATAGCTCCTTCTAAAGATGAGAAACTGAGAAGGGTAGTGATTTGTCCAATGTCACACAGCAGGAGTTAGTGGTAGAGTTAATGTAGTTACCAGGCTTCTTTGTGAAGAAGATTTAGAAGTGAAAATCTGTATAATTATTGCCTCAAACACTTTGCAGATTGAGATTGAGTAAAAATACATAAAAACAAAAATAAAGCATCTCTATTCACTCAAAACCATGTGAAATGTGGACATTCTTTCTCTATAGGTTAAATATGTTCCCAAATACCATACAGTGAATTCTCATTTTGGCTATAAGTGTAGAGAAGAACAGAGCTCTAAAAATAATTAAAAATTTAATTCTTAGGAATTATAAATTCCAACTATGGTAAAATTCAGACTAATTCTTAATAAGAATTTATTTTTAAAAATATCAAGAAAATATGGAATTTATTTTAAAAAGAAAACATACTTTCCATGTTGTCAAAATAAAGCAATATCATTCATACTTTCTATCTTGTTAGACCAGAAACTTTTAAAATCATAAATCTCAGGACATGGTGTTCTGGTTAATGAGGACTCTTTCTTTTTATTTTAACCCGGGTATTGAAAATATCACTATATACTTGCTCGTTTTGTTTAATTTTAGGAATTGATAATGAACTTGACTTAATTTTTTTAACAGCAGAGACTCTTGCATTGTCTAGGATTATTTCTCCTAATATGAATTCTTATTGTACAGTACTATGGATACAGGTATAACAGATATACACTATAAGACTAAAAAAAACCCTACCAGAATCTAAATCCCTGATATAAGTTTATTGTGTTATTCTTTGACCTGTTTTCTGAAAGGAGAAGGGATATATTCTCTAATGAAGTTCTGGTTATCGAAAGTTTAGTAATTATGAAGCCAAAGACTTCCAATCTGTTTCACAAAGACCAATAAAGGGATCATAAGAGATCTTCATAGTTTCAAATTTAGTTCCTGGAAACATTTGAATAATGTTAGGGATTATTGTAATCTATGTTTTAAATTATATTTTTTACCATATCAACAAAATTACTCTAAAAAAAACTCCCTTGTGCTTAATAATTAATCCACTCTAGAACTATATAAAATAAAATAAAATAAAATATGAAGAGCAAGGCATAAGAACCAGTAATATTTACACATTTTAATATGCTTTGTATTAATAGTCAATGTTTTTCTCATGAATTGATTACTTAAAAATGCATTTTTATATGTTTGTATGCTGGATAATTCTCAATTTTCTTAAAACTATCTGCTTACTCTCCATTGGTTTCAGTGTTTGAAGTTTCCCATGTTTTATGTAAGTGAAAAGTTTGCATTTTCTATTTTGGCTTTGAAATCAAATTGAATATCTTTACTTAAAATGAGTATATTAATAATTTGTTCAAAAACCTTCAATACTAGGCTCTTTGGGGAGCCAAGTGAGAGTGTTTGAATGGTAGTAATTCTTCTGAGGTAAAACAGACCCTTTTGAACATTCACTTGGTAGCAAGCACTGATTGAGAAGTACAAATATTAATTTAAAAATTTCCACTATAAACAATTGCCAGTCACAATCTCTTTTTAAAAGCAAGACTTACAAAATTTAATTTGATTGTAAAATTTAAAGGGCTAACGATTCTTTGTCAAATATAAGTGAATGTAAAATAAAATTTAACAACTAATGATAAATATAATAGCTTAATAACTACAGTTACTTAACAGTGTAACTTAGAAGAAGAATTGGTTTGTGTTTAAAGTAAGTTTTGTGACTTAGAGGGAATTTTAAATTTTCAGTTGGTAGAGGGGAGGTTTTACGCTGTGACCGACCCTTGAAGCGCCTCTCCGTTCTGAATCTCCACAGTGTGAGGCCAGACCAAGTAATTACAGTTTTCATCATACCTTGCCACAATGAAATCATGACATAAATTTTTGATAACACTCTTTCTGATTCCCTAAGAGTCGCAACGATTTAGTTACATATGATGAATCTTAGTCAAAAGGACATTTATTGCACAATAATATGGATAGAATTTCATTTATAAAGCTGTTTTCTCCCCTTCCCAAATGATATAAATGATAATGATTAAAATTTTCCTTCTGGACTCAAATAGGGGACTAAATTTTTTTTCTGAGATTTTAGTTTTAGTGTTTAGATTCCTGTAGCTAAAGAGAAAGATAGGTGACCACTCTCCATGCTAGATGGGACAGACTCTGTTCAGAGTAATTGTGCAAAAGCTGTTAACCAGTTCACCTATGGAAAGTCTTGAAATTTTAAAATCACGATTTTGGCTTTAGTCTAATACTATTCAGCAATCTCCGCATTTGCTAAACTGTAGAGAGAGGGGGACATAGTTAAGACTTCAACATCTTCTTTACTCTTGGTTAGAATTTCATATACTTAAACTTTAAATATGAATTGCTTTCCCTTTTTACACAAGTTATAAAAATAAGAGGCCCTGTTTACATAGTTTGCATTTTTATGAAATTTGCAGTTTGAAAAAAAAGCTTTTTAAAAAGTGATAATGCTTTTCTTGAATATGCTGTAACTTTAGAATTTTTTTCTGAAATAGTTTCTGAATTTAACCCACTAAATATTTGAAGATAGAATTTTTATTTAGCACTAGAGTAAAACATACTAAGGATTGAAGAAAAAGAAGTTTTTTCTGGTTCCACTTAATTTTCTTTGTATGTGGCACCCCCTTTATGACAGCTATCAATATTATATTTAAATTTTATATATTGACAAAATGCAATCTACCTCTGTAAGCATTGTGCCATTCAACAGTACTACTATTAAATTTACATACCACAGTTGAAATTACATCCATTTCAGGAATGTTAAAATGCTAAAACTCAAGTGTCTAACTGCCTTACTGGAATGAGTACAATTTACAAATACAATAATTACATTTTAAAACCATTAACAATATTACACCTAGAAGTAAATACTGTAAGACTGGTCACCATGGTATTGTGTGAGGGAAATCATTGCTGAAAGTCACTGACATTTCCAGCAGATATATCCCAAGTGCAGATTTTGGTTCGTTTTCATCAAACCAAAATTAAAACCTGTTTCTCATACAACAGTTCTCCAGTATAGGAATCCTCCAAATCCTTGCATACGATTTTATTAATTATCTGCCAAGTATTTTCCTGCAAAACAAAACAACATATCAACAGGTTACCTTCCGTAATGTGATTATTATGTGGGGGCAACATTTTTACTCTTCCTGCCCTGCCTGCAGAAGCCAATTACTGAACCTGAGGGGTGCGCTACTAGTATCAACGTTTTTAAGCCTTCAGTTTCCCAGAGCAGCAAGCTGTCTTTTCACATTTCCATGTATGAACCCTTCGCAGAGATTTAGGTTTTAGGATAGGTTGGGAGATTTGTTCCTGGCTATAGGAACCCAACTTATTACAAGAATAGTAACCCTATTTCCTGCGTCATTTTTGAGAGTGAAAGAGCTATAACTGATAATTACACAAGTACAGCAGCATAAAAACAAGGAGTTATCCCAAAAAGTCATTGATAAGTATAATCACCCTAGTATTGGGGACTCCTTTACCAACCAACTATTATATATGCCAAAAACTGTCTCATGGCTGTTTTCAGCTCATGGGCAACCATTTCTGATACCTGGCCTAGATTTCTTAAGGTAACATATTAAAGTGAAAGATAGAGGTGCCTGGGTGGCTCAGTCGGCTAAGCGTAGGACTTCAGCTCAGGTCATGATCTCATGGTTTGTGGGTTCAAGCTCTGCATTGGGCTCTGAGTTGGGCTCAGAGCCTCAAGCCTGCTTTTGATTCTGTGTCTCCCCTCTCTCTCTGACCCTCCCCTGCTCATGCTCTATGTTTCTCTCCCTCAAAAATAATAAATGTTAAAAAATTAAAAAAAAATAAAGTGAAAGATAAATCTTCTCAGATTTCATCTATGTCTAATAAGTCTAATATTGGGAATCCTGTTGGAGAAAAAGTTTTTAGATAAGAGGTAAATTCAAAGGCAAATAGCATTTATTTTGTTTGCCAATATAAAAAAAGTAGGATTTACTCCATTAGCTTCATGTATATAACGGGAATGACTGATCATCACCACAGAAGAAATAGAGCCAGAGCTATAATAAATAGCCAGGGCCTTTCTAATTTCTGATTTCCAGTTTACTATCCCATTTTTACCTCATTCTACAGTTGGTGTGCTTTTAAACTGGGATGATAAATGGGGATTGGGAGTGGGGAAGAGGAAGAGAAAGAAGGTGAACAAATCAGACACTATTCCTTCTTAAGAAAGAGTAGCTATGGCAACACTATTTTTTGCAAATGAAACTCACAGGATACCCACTTACCCGCAGCAAACCTTTTCTTGATGAGTGAAAACCGATACCCTGCTCCAACAAGTTCAATGTCACAACCAGAAAGGGTGCTTCCTTCACTTGTGAACTGCACAACCAATGGGGAAGGTTTGCTTGGGCCTTCAGATAACTGAAATCTTGCCAATAAAGAACCCACCCCTATAAAAAGAGTATCATTACAAGATAACAGTCAAAACAACATGATGGATAGAGTTTTGGAAATTGTATTCAAAAGTTAACATACACAATCTAACTTACTAGGCAATAGTTTATGTTTCAGTGACAAAATGAAAGAAATTTATCATGAAATATTATGAGGAACTCTTTTTGCACACCAATGAAAGTGTAATTCAGCCAAATTGCACTTTAAAATTTGGGAGCATGCTACTTGGAAGGCAATGCCTTTTCCAAGCTATGATTAATATCAGAGGAAAGTGAGAAATACCTAATTATCAGGGATACAAAATGAAATCTGACACAAAATGAAAACATGTCTCATAAAAAGCTCTTCTCTGTTGAAGAATAGTCTAATGTGGGGTTGGACAGAAAAGGAAGTGAAGGATTCATTGAGAAATGATTTGCTTTTATTGGTTGAAATAAGTATATATCAAAATAAAGTGAAATATTTTGCTTGTTTTTAATGCTAAGTGTATTTTGGTTAATAGTTTTCTAATACCTGAAAGTTATTTCAGCTTTAAATATTAATTAAAATAAAGCCTATGATGACATTACCTCCATTTTCTGACTTCTGAGAAATATCAGGAATCTTCCACAATATTCTTTGTTGTTCAGCATTCCTAAAAATAAAATAGGTAAAAGGCTTTTGCATATGCAAAGGTTTTTGTTTAATGGATGCTGTATTTTTTCTAGATAGTGCTATCTTAAAAAAATCTTGAAAATGTGAACAATCTAAGCTTTATCTTTCTACCTACATACCTATCTATGCATCCATCTATCCATTCATCTATAATTCTCTCTTTTTTCTGTTCCTGTAACTAGCCACAACACTGCTAGATAGGAAAACATGTAGAGGTCAGGGAGTTAAATTTTTTTGACACATCTACTGAAAACATAGATGAGAACTGTTAACCAATTAATTTAGGTAACTTAAGCTGGAGCTATCATATGGCTGACTTTTTTTTTTTTTAATGTTCTCCTTTTTGCTTCTAAGAAAAGCAAAAAGAAAAACTAGAGTATTTTTTTCTAAGAGAATAAGTTCTTTTTAACAGCTGCTATTGGTACTCAGTGTCTAATCAGTATTTATTCCCATACCTTCTCTAGTGATGCCTTTTTATAGTTCAGAGGCTATAAAACAAAACCCTACATTTCTTAGATGCTCCTGTAGTTAGGGTCCTAGATGCATAGTACGGTCTACCAATTAGATGCACTGCTTGAGATTTGGAGGATGGAAGGGAGGCAGAGGCCATTTTCCTGCCACTTTCGTGGCTGTTTTCTGCTGGCCAGCAACCTAACTGAGATGTGGGGATCTTCTAACAAAGTGCTCCAGGCTCTAGTTCTCTGAGTGTGGAGAAGTAGTTAAGGCAGTGCTGGTAGGAACTCTCATCCTTGGATCACCATGGCAGCGGTGTGTTCTTGCATTCAATGGCTCCATTGGGTAGCTCCCATATTTCTGCTTCTTGATTGTGGCGAGGTAGCAGCTTCCTTGGCAGGCCAGTTCTGCAGTGTTTTGGGAAACATTCTTGGAGATCTAGCCTAAAGCTTATTCCTCTAGCACTTCCATCATCATGTAAGCATCTAAATTTCTGTGTTAAATCATTTTCTGCTTAAAATTACAGAACATAATGGTTGCTATTCCCTGCTCTGAACCCTGACACATAGGAAACACAAATGCTAAGAATTCTGTGATTGCTTTGCCCAGAAAGAGCCCACTGGTAAAGAGGGAGGGGACTGGGAGCTCCTTACCAGACTGCTGGTGGAAGAACAGCCTGGAGCTTGGTTACCCCTCCGTCTATGGGGACCAGGAACTGCACATTGTTGAGAGCCACAGCCGTTGTCATTGCATCCGTATTGTATTTGTAATCTATGCGCAGGTCAGTGCTTGCCGGCTCACACCGCCAGTTCACTGCCAGGTTCAGAGGTGTGGACTGAATGCCCTGGGCAGATACCTTGCCGAACACAGCAAAGAGAATATTTAAGTCTCAACCATTAGTCTAAAACAAAGCCAGAAGCTCTGATTATCTCCCATGGGAATACTCTTAGCTATAAAATGCCATAATGTTGTTGGTGCTGCTCACAAATGAGCTCTCTGTAAATATCACTGTGAAGGGTGCCCTGTGAAAGAGAGCTGGGTGCTACAAGTAAATTGTTACAGGTTAAAAACATAAAATCTGTCACTAAAATCTCCATAGCACTTTAGAGCTTACAATGCACTTTAGGTCAATCAGGGAGGTGGGAAGGAGCTGGTTAGTTGCCAAGGCCAAGGAGTTAGACAGTCTTGGATGTGAGTTCCGTTACTTACAAGCTGATCTTGGACCAGTCACTAAACCTCTCTGAGCCTTAGTTATCTCTTCATCTGCCAAAGGGGAATTATAGTAATAATGTCCCCCTAGAATTGTCAGGAAGATTGAAGATATTTTATATGAACAGTCAGCATAGGGCCTAGCTCTTAGTAAAAGCACTAACATTTTCATACAGATTACCTGATAATACTCTTATCATACTTCCTCTTCAAAACACACCAGTGAGTTAGACAAAGCAGATTATTATTACTCCTTTGGGATCTGCCAGAGTGAGCTCTTGAACCCAAGTCCTCTAACTAACTGGGTACATTCTACTGTCTCCTGTCAATTCTAGTTAGAATCAATGGTGAGTTTGACCAAGGAAAAGCCACATTTGCAGAATCGGTAGTATTGTCTTATCTAAAGATAATAATACCAACTTGATTTCTGGGTCCACAGTGACAAGTTCACAATGCTATTACGCTTTGATTGTTCACTGACGATGCTCTAGGAGGGTCTTCTTTTGCCAGCACACGTACGGACACTGCAGTGGCTGTGTGGGTGATGTCTATGCCCTTGCAGGGTTTTTTTAAAGTTTATTTTTTTATTTTGAGAGAGAGAGAGACAGAGAGACAGAGAGAGTGCACGTGTGGGCTGGTGTGGGGCAGAGAGAGAGGGAGGCAGAGAATCCCAAGCAGACTGCATGCTGTCAGTGAAAAGCCCGACATGGGGCTCAGTCTAATAGATCACAACCTGAGCCTAAATCAAAAGCTGGACGCTATACCAACTGAGCCACCCAGGCGCTCCATGGCCTTGCAGTTTTATTCATGGAGTATGAGTTTTGCCAATTTAAAAGACTATAAACCGCTCTGTATTGGCCTAGCAGTGCCAGCACAGATGGACGCCATGGGGAAGGGGTCTGAGGGCAGGTTGAGCTCACAGGGAAGCAGTGGTTGCTGCAGAAACGAGCCCTGATATGGGGTCTTTTATAACATGACAGACGTGGCTTTCCATGACAATTTTAGTTAGATAACTATTATATGTTTTTATACTTGAAATATTTTTAGCAGCACAGGCATCTGCAAAGGAACTGTGCTTTGGAAATATTTTATATAAGGTAAATCAAAAGCAGAGCAGACTGACTCCTCCCCGCCTGTCTCTGCCCTCTGTCTCAGTGGTGGTTCTTGACTTCACAGTGGCTCCTCTACCCAGTGACAGTGCTTTTTGAATTTGTACAGGTGTGTTTTTGATTGGATGTTTGGATGTTCCTGTTGGCCAGAAATGAAACATGCTGAGATTTGAGGGCAATCCCACAAAATGCTTGTTGTGATTCCTATCCAATTCCTTGTGTGGTTGGAAAACAGCACGGGCACAACTAAACAACAAACGGGGTTCCTCAGAGCTCACTTTAAAACAAAATGGCAGGCCTGCGGCTACTTATATTTTACAAATATTTTACAATATTTAGGCTATTAGTTCCTCACAACAACCTATAAAACATCCAGGTAGGACTGTTATTCAACATAGTGTTAGAAGTAATAGCCTCAGCAATCAGACAACACAAAGAAATAAAAGGCATCCAAATCAACAAGGAGGAAGTCAAACTCTCACTCTTTGCAAATGACATGATACTCTATGTGGAAAACCCAGAGACTCCACCAAAAACCTGCTCAAACTGATCTACAAATTCAGCAAAGTTGCAGGATATAAAATTAATGTACAGAAATTGGTTGCATTTCTATGCGCCAGTAATGAAGCAGCAGAAAGAGAAGTCAAGGAATCGATCCCATTTACAATTGCACCAAAAGCCATAAAACACCTAGGAATAAACCTAACCAAAGAGGTGAAAAGTCTATACACTGAAAACTATAGAAAGCTTATAAAAGAAAGTGAAGATGCACACACACAAAAAGGAAAAACATTCCTTGGTGGATAGGAAAAACAAATACTGTTAAAATGTCTATACTACCCAAACCAATCTACATATTCAATGCAATCTCTATCAAAATAACACCACATTCTTCACAGAGCTAGAACCAACAACCCTAACATTTGTATGGCACCAAAAAAGACCCTTATAAATAGCCAAAGCAATCTGGAATAAAAAAGCAAAACCAAAACTGGAGGCATTACAGTTCTGGACTTCAAGCCGTATTACAAAGCTGTAATCATCAAGACAGTATGGTACTGGCACAAAAACAGACACTCAGATCAATGGAACAGAATAGAGAACCCAGAAATGGACCTAAACATGTATGGCCAACTAATCTTTGACAAAGCAGGAAAGACTATCCAGTGGAAAAAAAGACAGTCTCTTCAGCAAATGGTGTTGGGAAAACTGGACAATGACATGCCAAAGAATGAACCTGGACCACTTTCTTACACCATACAGAAAAATAAACTCAAAAAGGATGAAAGACCTAAATGTAAGACAGGAAGCCATCAAAATCCAAGAGGAGAGAACAGGCAACAACCTCTTTGACCTCAGCCACAGCAACTTCTTACTTGACATGTCTCCAGAGGCAAGAAAAACAAAAGCAAAAATGAACTACTGGGACCTCATCAAGATAAAAACTTCTGCACAGTGAAGGAAACAATCAGTAAAACTAAAAGGCAACCGACGGATTGGGAGAAGATATTTGCAAATGACATATTGAATAAAGGGTTAGTGTCCAAAATCTATAAAGAACTTATCAAACTGAACACCCAAAAAACAAATAACCCAAGAAGAAATGGGCAAAAGACATGAATAGACACTTTTCTAAAGAAGACATCCCAATGGCTAACAGACACATGAAAAAATGCTCAACATCACTTATCATCAGGGAAATACAAATCAAAACCACTTGTCCAAATGGTTAAAATGAACATCTCAGGTAACAACAGATATTGGCCAGGATGCAGAGAAAAAGGAACCCTTTTGCACTGCCGTTGGGAATGTGAACTGGTAAAGCCACTCTGGAAAATTGTATGGAGGTTCCTCAAAAAATTAAAATAGAATTACATTACAACCCAGTAATTGCACTACTAGGTATGTACCCGAAGGATATAGGAGTGTTGTTTCAAAGGGACACATGCACCCCAACGTTTATAGCAGTGTTGTTGACAGTAGCCAAAGTATGGAAGGAGCCCAAATGTCCATCGGTGGATGAATGGATAAAGAAGATGTGGTGTATATATATGAAATCCTACCACTTGCAACAACATAGATGGAACTAGGGGGTATTAGGCTAAGCGAAATTAGTCACTCAGAGAAAGACAAATATCATATGACTTCACTCATATGTGGAATTTAAGATATAAAACAGAGAAACATAAGGGAAGGGAAGCAAAAATAATATAAAAACAGGGAGGGGGCAAACCGTAAAAGACAAATACAGAGAACAAACAGAGGTTTGCAGAGGGGCTTGGGGAGGGGAGGATGGGCTAAGTGGGCAAGGAGGCATTAGGAAGGACCCTTGTTGGGATGAGCACTAAGTGTTAAGTGTAAGTAATAAATCACTGAATTCTACTGAGATCATTTTTACACTATATTTTAGCTAACTTGGATGCAAATTATAATTAAAAAACCCATCTAGGTAAGAATTATTATTATCTTTATTTGCAGGTGAGGAAACAGAGATTCAGGGAGATTAAGTGCCTAAAGTCAGTGTCCAGTAGGAAGCTGACTTAATTCCAGAATTTAGTTTCTTGCCTACACTGTAATACTTTACACCCACCTCCTGTTGCAGTAGGTGAATTTTGTCTACTTTCTAGGTTCATTTAATGACAGATAGAATGGAGACTTAAAAAAAGTATCCCACAGGATTTAAAAGTTAAAAAAATGTTTTTAATCTGAAGTGAAAATGTAGATGTGGTATTTGTAATGCACATCTGGGAAAAACAACAACTACAGTTTTATTTTTACCCTTGTGGGCATAAGAACCATGCATGTGCCTTGAAATTTAACTTCTCATTCAGGGAAAACTTTCACTGGAGTTTCCTTTTCTCACTCCTTTTAATTTTCTCAGAAGCTTAAAGCAGTCATTAATGTGTTTAAATGTTTTGGAAATAAAAGTTAAATAAAATTAATTTTAAATCATATTTTGTACAAGTGATGAATTTCTGTGATATCACATCCTTGTTTAGTGTATTGATGATGTCCAAAGCTGAGATGATACTATTCTTACAGGACAAACATGACATTCATTTACATTTTTGTAAAATGTACCATCATATAGATACTTTCCTTTTAGTGTTTTCCTTACAATATAAATAAGTGTTTTCCAACCCATAGGGTGTATTATCACCACAGTGAGCTAGTTTACCAATATTTATAATCTCAATTATTGAAATTTTCTGAAACTTCATTTTTATAGTCTCCAAGTTGCCTTATAAGTTTCTATTCTTATAAATTATAGCTTTTGAGTTAGACTGAAAGGAATGTTATTTTATTTGCTTTTAATTAATGTTAGACATGTTAGAAGACACAATTATAATGTGCAAGAGACAGGCACCCTGACCATATGAATCGGCTTACCTGATATTTGAGCATGTCCACATTATAATATGTAGCCTGGGGTTTTTGTTCCGACACTTTCTTTAGGTGAGTCATCAAATTTGGCATGTTCACCCAGAATTCCTTGGTATTGGCATCATTTTGAGTATTATCGCTATTCAGTTGGGAAGGAAAAATTGTTGAGTAGCATCTTGTGACAAATATTATCCACTCAAAGAAACATCTTAGCAAAGTGTCATCTGATTTCTATATACACCTATGACGATCTATAAAGATCATATTGCTAACCATAGTATAGCTTCCGTATAATTGCAGTTCTGAATGGTATTATGTTAATAGATTAATACACATAAGGAAGTATGATTGTATTGCTATGAATTTCAGTGAGTGCCCAGTAATATCAACCAATCCTGATGATAACTGGTTGCTTTAAAGAGTGAATTATTTATTAACCCAAACTTAATAGCCCTTTCTACATGACCACCATTTCCTCTGAATTAGTCAGTTAATGCAATCACGGAGTTGAGTACATTGATTTTTTTTTTTAAATTGACTTGAACAGTAGTTTCTCAGAAATTACTGAGTTACATATTTGGCCAAAGGTAAACACAGTCTTTATCTCCAACTGAGAAGAAAAGGGTGATCCTAAAACTACTATGGTATTTCATCTGAGAGCATCTAAATCAGGAAATAGTCACTGCACCTACAATATGATCCTGGCATTTAGGTGATAATAATGAGGTAGTTACAATAGAGAAGTACAGTCTTGATGCATTCAAGAATCTGATATTCTTAAGGATTTGTTAGCTTAGCTCTGATGTCTCTCCATACATCATTCACCCAGTGTATCTTGAAAATGCTGGTCTCAGTGATAAACAGAATGAATCAAGAGTGTGAGCCACCTCTATTCACTTTCCACATAGGAAACGGAGGAAACTGAGTGTCCAAGTAATTCAGGAACCTGATATACAATTCACTTACTGAATGGAAATTAGGGGTTAAGAAGATAGGATGACAGTAATAAAATGATGAAGACAGGTCAAAAGTAAGTTGTTATGATTCAGCCTCCAAAAGTCAAAAAAATTATGAGTCAAAAAAATATCAGGGCTTTAAAAACACTGCTGATCTGTTAGGAGGGAGTGGCTTTGGGGTGGGGGCAGTCTCCACTGACTTCTGTGTCTGCCTCTGGGCCCTGGTAAGGTTGTTGAGGACAAAACAGAGCTTCATAACTCTGGGCATGTAGGATGTGGAAGAAAAAGATTCCTGGCCCCTGAGGCACTGTCCTGGGCAAAACTGCGCTAAGAATGCTGATGAGGTCTGTCTAAACTTTTATTACCTAATAGCATTCACGTTACCCAGAGGCTGGAGATAAGAGTGATAGAGAGTCAGTGAAATTACGTACTTTGCTTACGGGTAACAGCCAATAAGTAACAGAGTCAGGATTCCAACCCAGGTCAGTATACTACAGGTTATATTTTCCCACTGTACCAAAACAGAGGTACAGAATGAATATCTAGAAATATGTCGTTATTTGGTACTAAGTAGATCTGAATAGTTGGGAAAATTTCAATGACACTATTCTAAGTTTAATAACAAAGTAAGGTAAGTCATATATCTACGATTATTCCTCAGAGAACTTGCTTTAATAAATATTCAAGAAAGCTTTGCCAATCAAGTAGTGATGCTGTTTACATGCAGAAGTGATTCTTGAATGCTCAAGAAGTCTGGAGAATTCTTTAGTCTTATGATTGGCTTCACAACTCTTCCTGAATATTCGTTACAAGCAAACTCCTTCCATAAAGGAAAGTAGAAGTAAACTTCAATTTGGTCCCTCTCGAGGGGTTGCAAACTCAAAGGTCTTCAGGTGCCAAGCTGTGAACCTAAATGAAGTTTCGGAACACAGAATGAGAGGAGTGGTGGGTCTAAGGCAATAGGTGCTAAAAGGCCTGCATTGTGATGGAGAATAATGCTTTTGCTTATGCTGCCTTTTAACAAGCAGGACTGGTGATAGTGGTGCTAGAGCCGGGCCTGCATGACAGACCCACATGGGCTACATGGCCAGGGCTTCCCGATCACACCCCCGACACGGTAACCAAATATTTAGAGTTCATGAGTCCAAATTAATGAGCATTTTTATTCTTGTCTTAGCAAATAATAATAGTAATGTAAGGGCCTATATACTATTTTATCAGGCAAAAACAGACTCAGAGTGTTATTTAATTCAATTCATAGGACTGCTATATTAATATAAGTATAAAACTCTTGCATACATGTTTAAAAACTTGGCCACATAAAAGTCTAAAATGCAACAAAAACTGAACCATTCACACTCATCTTGTTAATAAACCAGTGAGATGATGGCACATAACTCCTAGTTTCAGACGGAGGAGCCTTGAAAAATGGAACTCACTGGCTCAGTGTGAACATCAAAAACAAGGAGGGAAAGAAAATGAAATAAGAAGTTGCTGATTTCCAGTCTTGTTTGTTTTACATTTATTTTTCACTTAGTGCATGACTGTGTATTTCCACACTTTTAAACCTGGAATCAAATTTGCCAGTTAAACCAACACAAGGACCAAAGAGGGGGAGGTGATCTTGGAAGTCACCCGACAGACCTGTGACTGTTTTGTTACCACTGGAGTGAACACGTCTGACTCAGTGAAGAAAGCAACTATGCTGGTCCTTAAATTCTTAATACCGACAACCTTTAGGTATTTCTACATAAATACCCAGGTTGACTAAATTCTTTAAATGATAGTTGTTCATTCATTGAACAAATGTTAGTTAAGTCCTTATTAGATGCCAGGTGCAGTGGAAAGTACTAAGGATGTGGTGGTGAACTAAGAGATTTGTTCCATTCTCTCAGTCTGGATTTTACAGTTGGGGGAGACGGATGAATGAAGAAACACAAATAGATAGATAATTATTAATTCTAGCAAGAGCAACAAAGGGAAAGAATAAGATACCTTGAGAGGGAATAACGAGAGGGCATGTTTAGTTTAAGAATGGGGGTTGGGACTGGAAGAGGAGTGGAAGGGTCAGGAGAGACCAAGCAGAGCTGAAATCTCAAGAGTGAGGCAGAGTCAGGTGAAGAGGGACAGACATAGTATTGGAGGCGGAGGTAACATGCACAGAAATGCCAACTTGTTCTTAAGACTGGCAAGCCTGGCTGGAGCCACAAGGATTCTGAGGGAGGACAGTGGGAAATGGTAACACAAAGGCAGTGGTAATAAGTTTGCATTCAGGTATAGATGCAATGCAAGGCCACTTGAGCGTTATATGAGGATGACCTGACTCAAGTCATGAGTCATTCAGCTGTTGTGTAAAAAATGCAGGAAGGGGGCAAGCTTGGATGCGGGAAGAGAAAGACAAAAAGCATTTTCAGTGGTCCAAGAAAATGACAGTGGTCACTTGGAAAGGGGAGGTCACATAATAAAGAAAAAAAATGGCCACTTTAGAGAGAGATTTTTAAGTAAAATATCAGGACTTAATGATAAGAAGCTGTCAAGAATGACATTTTTTATCTCATTCATTGCCAATAATTAACTTTTATAGTTGATCATTTTTAATAGCTCCATACACGTGTATATTTGTGTATATTTGCATGTAGCTACATATGATATGTCCATGTTCAGATTTAATAGTTAGAAAATGTGGAAAAGTATATTTATATAAATAAATTCACGTAAGCTTCTTGAAATGTATGTAAAGTTCCATTAAAACAATTACCAGTACTGCAAAATTATATATGTCACAAAAAAGACTTTCAAACTCATGTGAAGACTAGCTCACAGTTCAAATATCATTTGACTTTTAAAGATGCTAATACAACAAATGGATTTTATTCCTTTTATTGGGCTTATTTCCCACTATCCTCATCCACTGTTTACTGACGGTAAGTAAAGAGACAATGAATAAACAAACTGTCACTAATACAGATTTTATTACTCTAAATGTCTCTTCAGCCCCTTGAGATAGTTGGCCATTAGAATACAGATAAGCATAGACACATGATCACACATTTTTGACAGGTAGCAAACTTCTGGGTTGAATCTACAAATGTATCTGAGTAGCGGTAATTTCTCTACCATGCTATATTTTCGCTAAGGTATATCCTTCATCTAAGTATCCAGTGCTAAGCTACACACATCTCTAAAAAAAAATGTGTAAAATATATTTACCAGCAGAGAAGTTGGGGATTTGGCAGGACATGTTCTAACCTGCTGAAATTTATCACCCGAAAAGTCAGAGCAGCTGGCGATGGATTGTTGGCAAAGTGTCTGGTGATGCCGGCAGGAAAAGACAACACCATCTCGCCAGTAATCTTCACGATACATCTGGCATATCAAAACACATGAGAGAAAAGAGAGAGAGGAAGCCCATGTCAATAAGCTGTGAATCAAAACAGTTGCAAAACAGAAGTGATTTGTGCAGCAATATTACAATAGCAGGAGAGACAAAAGGTAAGCTCTTAAACAATTCTACTGTCAACTACTAAATCATTTCTACGACCCAAGATACAAGGTTCGTGTTAACACTTATCCAAAAAGGTCGCTATCTGTTGAATATGTGTTTGAACTGTAAGAAGAAAAACGCAGCTTTTTTTTCTTTCTGTAGAAACGTCTATCTGTTCACCTCACAAACAGAATCATCTATTCTGTCTTTGCTTTCTGAATCTTTGGCAACATATTTGAAGATAATAAGTCAAGCGCACAGCATTATCACATTATTGACTGGGACTTATTTTAGTTCTCAGTAACATGATTGATGTCTTGAACATGTTCTTTTCTGTAGTGAAGAGGTAAACTTCTGGCTTCCATTGAATTGTATCTTTATTCCATGTCTATTTGGTTAAAACTATAAAAATCAGTCATACAAGTTAGTACAATAAGATGATAATTTGAAAGGAAGAATAATATTTTTTTTTAAAAAGCACTTTGTTGAGGCATGATTGACATTCAATAAATGGCACTTGTTTGTAGTGTAAAAGTCCATAATTTAAAAAAATTTTAATGTTTTTATTTATTTATTTATTTATTTATTTATTTATTTATTTTTGAGAGACAGAGAGAGAGACAGTGCAAGCAGGGGAGGGTCAGAGAGAGAGGGAGATACAGAATCTGAAGCAGGCTCCAGGCTCTGAGCTAGCTGTCAGCACAGAGCCCGACGCGGGGCTTGAACCCATAAACCGTGAGATCATGACCTGAGCTGAAGCCAGACGCTTAACCGACTGAGCCACCCAGGCGCCCCTTAATTCCATAATTTTTAATACGTTTTACATCTGTGAAGCCATGACACAATCAAATTAATGAACATACCCAGTATCCCTTGGAATAGCCTCACGCATTTCTGTGAATCTCCCTGCTACCTTTCTGCCTATCCCTAAGCAATTACTAGCATAAGTTTTCTGACACTGCTTATTAGTTTGTGCATTCTGGAATTTCATGTAAATGGAATCATAAAGTGTATGATGTTTTTTTCATGTGGCTTCTTCCACTCTGTAATTATTTTGAGATTCATCTATGTAGTATGCGCATCAATAGTTCGTGACTTTTTATCACTGTGTAGCATATGGCTATCCCACAGGGTTTTTTTTTTTAATCCATTAATTTGTTGAAAAACATTTGGACTCTTTCTAGATTTTAAGTCTTACAAATACAGCTGTGATGAATGTATCTGTACAATTCTTTGCATAGACATATGCTCTCATTTCTGTTGGTAAATGTAGGAGGGGAATCACTGGATCATACTTAAATCAAGTAGGATTAATTCACCAACTTTGTTCTTTTTCAAAATTGTTTTGGCTTCTGTTGGCCTTTTGCATTTCAATATGAAATTTAAAATCATTGTGTCAATTTCTATATAAAATGAATGTAGTTCCGATTCACCCTTTATTGCCTGCACTGAGAAAATTATTGGGCCCTTTGTATAGACTTGTTCTTTGCCAGCAGGCACTATGCTTAATTTTGTCAGTAGAGGGCGCTAAAAGGACATTGTAGAAAGATTTTTCCTTCCTGGTTCCAGGGCACTTGCTAGGCGGGCTCCAGAAGTACTTAGAGTATATGTAGTGCCAGCCTCTGCACGGAGGCTTATGCGTGACCTCTGCAGAGCACGTGGCATCCCCAGTGTGTGGGTACGGCAGCCCATGTGGCTTTGATGGTATCTGGTGGTACAGGCAGCTTTCCTAGTCTGGTCCCTGAAGGGCATGTGTCTGGCCTACCCCAGTGCCCAGATCCTGAAATGCAATGCAGGTGGGTCCTCTGGCTCCTGGCTCCTGTCATGTGCACACCTCCTCCACAGCTGGCTTCTGCAGTGCACGGTGGTGCCCACCATGTGGCCATTGGCTTCCCCTGTCATCTCCTAAGGCAGTTTGTAGTGGAGTATGCCTCAGTTTGACAACTCCTCATAAACAGCTGGGAGTCTGCTGGACTTCCACCATGTCACGTCTGAAAACCCTTAAGGAAGAAAGCTCGGGCATTCATAGGGCACACCTCACCCTTCAGGGGTTGTTGTCCTTTACCTGAGATCCAGTGTCTGGCAAACCACTGTTTATATGTTTTGTCCACTTTCAAGGCATTTTCAAGTAGAGATAAATCGGTCCCTGTTACTACACGTTAGCCAGAAGCAGAAACCTCAAAAGGATTATTCTTCTTTGGGAAACAGCAAACATTTAAAATGAGTGAACTTCTTTATGACTTCCTTTACATCTGGATAACTTACCCTTGTACTAGTTCTACAACTCTTACGTTCAGGACTGTACTTTCTAGGGAAATTGAGGTGAACGGAAACTGTTCAACATCTGAGCACAGGGAACTTCATTTGCCCCATGGTATGCTGTGTACCTATGATCGATGAGATACATGTGGCTCAGGGGAGATGGCCCTTGGTGCATATTTAAAATAGCTCATGGGACGAAAGGCTATAGCCTCAAACATATAAGCCTAGTTTGAGGTCAAGGGTGGAGGGCAGGTAAGCTTCCTAAGGTAGCCATGTTCCACTCCCTCTCCCCTCATTCAGATACTGTCATCCATAACTGCACCGCGCTGCATGAAAATTTTGGTTTCTGGAAGTTTGCACTTTCATCTCTTCTAGAGAGTACTGCCGATCTCCCCGTTTGGATGCCAATTCTGTGGCCTTCCTTTTCTGTATTTCAGACACATAAACCTGGCATTATTTACCTGGGGCTGAGCCCAGACGTCCCCTTAAGCTGAGTCTATTCTTGATGCTTTTCAAAATGTGGACGTGCAGAATATGACTTCACAACTTTAGAAGAAAACAATAATAAATCAGAACACTTATTAAATCAGACTTCAGCACCTGCCGTCCCTCAGTACGTTGTCAGCCACGGCTGCTGAATTTAATTGATAAGGAATCTGCTCGGTGACTTTTCCAGGTTGCTCAAAATGAGGTCTAGGTGGTGTCTTGGTGAGGGATAAAGTTTCTCTTTTGAAAGCCAGTCAGCGAGAGGAGGCAGTGGCATGATTTAGTCGATAAAACATTTATTGACTCCTCATCGTGTAATGTTTATTTCTTGGAGTGGGGCGGCCATTTAAAAATCAGCCCATATTTTCCAAGGGCTCATAGTGCCGGGTGGCTGATGAAAAAAGTAGTCAATGTAAAGCAGTGTAAGAAGCACCAAGCTTCTTCGTATATATTACATTTCTGTACTGCATGTCCACTGTCACAGTCAGATTTATAATATATTTGCTGATTTAGTAAGTCATCCAGTCAGAACTTAACTGACTCATTGATTCATCCATTATCTATTTCCAGACCTGAAATTTTGTATACAAAATGAATATTTTCAACCCATACTCAGTAAAGGAAAATATTTGTTTAACTTTAATGATTGTTCCTATCAGTATGCAATGTGGTTATATTTCATGTCAGCTTGAATTATGGAAATCTAAAATACTGAGATATGGAAATATTAACAAACTCACGTTATGAATAAAATTTGAAATCATGTGAGTCCCCACAAATGAAACATTTGTCAAGAACGGCAAAATTTCAAGGTTACCTGGCTAAGTGACTTTAAACTAGGTTCTCCCTATTGCCATGGGCAGTACCATGTTAGCCATTCATTCAACAGAAATGCTGGCCAATTTTGGTCAGGAAATGTGTGAACTTGATATATGTGAGGTCCTCAGAAGCACATAGCTCACATAAACATGACTTTCATGCATTGCTTTGATAACCAAGCCCACGGTCTGCTCTGTGCATGTGTGCCTTCCTGCCCTTTACTTATTATAACCCCCTTTCCTTGGCTTGGGTACTAGGCAAACTCCTTTTCATGTTTCAAGACTCAGTTCAAAGGCAGACCTTTCTGAAGCCTTCCTTAATAGTTTTTTTTTTTTTTTAATTTGGCCTTCCCTAGTTTTTCCTTTATAGGTTCTTTGGATAAATGTACAGACTTTTTTTTTTTTTGAACTGCTTTGTAATTTTTTTGCACATATCTTACCCACAATTATAAAGGCAAGTGCTGTGTCTTGGGTTCTAGGGAGGCAGATTACACAGAATCTAGTGCAGAGTAGGAACTCAATAAAAATGTTAAAACAAATTCATACACTTAACGTTATACATTATATAAAGAGCACCTATACAATGTGCCAGCTGTTACGGAGTGCCCTAGAGTGGGCAGTGAGAAATAGGACAAATGTGGTCCTCACCCAAACTTCCAGTTTAAGTGGGGAGACAGACACTTGGATAAATAATTGAAATATGATGATAAGGAAGGAGAGAACATAGCACAGACACATATTCATTTCCAGGGGATTAAAGAATTAACCTCTTTGTTCCGAGGTTGTTCAAATAGTAGTGAATAATGGGAGTTGTATTTCCTCAGCCAACAGCAGAAGTCAAGGATTCTCTTCCTATAAGCAACTGAGAAAGACTCAGGTGTCAAAATGCCGATTACAGGTGTTCTGAATAATCAGAGAAATAATTAAATAATTAAACTGATAGATTTCCGTTTCCAATGTACAGTTTGAAAGCAAATGGGGAAGGCTTTGGGTCCAGGATGAGAAGGAACCACAGGTAAAAGCAGGTCCATATGCCTTTTCTATATATTTCTCTATGTGCTGCTGTGTTTGACTTTATCTTCCTCCTCCCCCACTCACCCCATAATAGAATTTTTGAACTTGGGTTGTTTCCTTGAAAGTGAATAACAAAGGAACAGCAATTAAAATGATTCACTGACTGGAGCTGAAATTAAATTTAGAAGAATGTCACTTCATGATCTGTTCATAAATTCCAGATCTCATAATTTCAGTGAAATTATGGACTGTCTCATCGAACAACATACAATATATATGGCAACTACTTATGGAAGTATAATTGAAGACAGAAAGTGAGGTTGGTTGGGAGAAAATGCTGACAGCAGGTAGGAAGGAAGGAAGGAATGTTGTTCTTTGCATTGGGCGGACAGGGAAGGTCTCTGACAAATCTGCTGAAGAATCCTGAAAGAGGTGAGGGGGCAATCATCCAGCTAGCTGGAGAAGATTTCAGCCAGGCTGAAGGGGCAACAAATGGTAAGACCTTTTGACACGGCCGAGGTTGGCCAAATGGCAGAGGAGCAGCCATGAAGCCAGTGCGGGTAGAGAGGAGTGAACAAGGATGCCAGCAATAAAGACAAGATCAGAGAGGTGGCTGCCAAAATGGGGGGAAGGGTTGCAAAAGCCAGATAATGTAGAGCCTTGTAGACTGTTGTAAAGCATTAGGGTTTTACTTTGAACAAGACAGGAGGATTTTGAGCTGAGGAGTGATATTTTGAGACTAGATTTTAGGGGGCAAAAATGGAAGTTCTACTGCCAAGTAAGTCTCTCTGAATAAATTAATGAATGAAAGCCAATGAGTAAGCAGACAAAAAGAACTCATTCTTGGGTGATTCCCAGTGTTTTTTATGCTGGTATAGACATCTCTCCACACTCCTGACTACCTTTTATTCTTTCTTATTCTTTTAATGGTGTGTTTTTCCCACTTTTCTCAATTCGGATGAGACTGAGCTTTCTAAGGTATAGGTAGGTCAGTCAATAATAAGTATAATCCTTAGAACTGATATTACAGAAAGTTATACTAATTGTTCAAGAAGAGTCTACAGAAATACAAGTATGTGGATGTAAGGTATGCATATAACTTAAGCACATGGTGCTTAAGTGCTCTAACAGTTCAAATGCATACTCTGTAAAGAGGTAGTTTTTAATTCCTATTGATATGTGGATGTGGCAAATTACCACCCTGCTTTGAAGATGAAAGAGAGGAGACATGGGAGAAACCAGAGTGCTGCAGGCTGCATGTTGTGTCCTTCCAAATTGTGTATGCTGAAATCTAATCTCCAGTATGACGGTGCTTGTTGGGAGGTGATTAGGTCATGAGGGTCATAAATGAGGTCAGTGGCTTTATTAAAGCAACCCTGAAGAGCTGCTGAGCTCGCCTCTCCCCATTTGAGGTTTCTAGGAACCAGGACGCTGGCTCTGGTCAGATACTGAATCTGTCAGAGCCTTGATCTGAGACTTCTCAGCCCTGAGAAGGATGAGAAATAAGCTTCTGTGGTTCAAAAGCCGCGTAGTCTACGGTGTTCTGTGATAGCGTCCCACATGGACGAAATCACCAGAGTTCGTTGTGTTTGTTTCTCTACAATAGCCTGGGCCTAGAACAAAATCTAAATATTGTTAAAAAGGACATCACGTTTAGGCAAGTTGATAGATACTGCTGGCTAGGTAGAAAACCTAAGGTGGAGTTACTAATCATGTTGCCCAGCATACTATTCTTAGATTTAGGCTAAAAAACAAACAAACAAACAAAAAAACCTAGTGTTTCTGAAGTGTAAAAAAGGTTCACAATTAGTCATATAAATTCCCACTTAAATTACATGTGGAGATCCAAGTTTTAATTATGTTTAATTATCACTGTTTCAAAGAAATTTTAAATAGACTAAGGTCCTGTGTGAACATTTATTATTTTTCTAGTTCTTATTTCCATGGATACTAAGAATTTCTAAGTCCTGGTCCTCATAAGTAAAAAATAGAAAGGAATTCTTTCCTCACTTAGGTTTGGCCTTTGTTTGTCCATCACATTCAGACCTGGAGTTGTATTAGTGATATACTTGGAAAGTTTGACTTTGGTGTTTTGTTTTCAGGATAGACTAATAATCACTCTTCTTTTTTTTTTTTTTTTGGATCATAAACCTCTTGGTGACATTGATGGATGCTGTAGACCTCTCAATGGACAAATGTGCTTATGTACACACATAAGATAAATGGTATAACTGCAGGGAATCCATAATTTCCTGAACTCTATCTATGGAACTCCTTATAGAAAGGCAAAATATTTAATCGTATCATAGATGCGTTAAGGTCAAGTCTACCGTCAGTATGTACTGAAATAAGTAAAATCAGGCTCCCATAAATACAGAGTGGTGCATTTTTCTCTAGAGTTCACTTTGCTATTTGGATAGTTTTTCCTTACTTAATAAGGGTAACACATAACCTGTCTTTTTACTAATCACTGTGTTATGAACACAGCCATCCGTTTTGTCCCAGGTTCTTATTCCAATACACTGTTTCAGCTTAAATGTGAATGATTCAGATCCATTAAAAACTGTGACAATGCATACATGATCTAGACACTTGCTTTTGTGAGATAGCAAATGTCTTCTACAAAGTTGGGTTAGGACTTTCTATAACATGCATTCAAAACTGAATCAGAGATTTCTGGATAGTAAGATATTAGATTATTGGTCCTTTGGCACATTTTTTAAAAAAAAGGCAGTGAATTAATATTTCTAATTAGATTTTCTCCTCCATTCTAGGATTTTTCCCCCTTGATTTTAAGATAAGGAATGAAATATTCATATTTAGGGTGTCCCCTGCTGAGTGGGATAGAGTTTGAGAATCTTGTGGACCAAGCCCCAGGCTTACTTGCTTGGATCTGCTCCTTTGAAGTAGGCATTGACTGTTTCTGTAAATGCTGCTGCGACAGGGAGGGTGTCCTGGGCTCCCATGGTGAGGGGACTGGGTCCCCTGGAAGAACCTGCATGAAATGAAAAATATTCATTTAATATGGACAAGGGAGACATATTAGTATGTGTGGAACTGAAAGCCCATTAAAGGATAAAAGGATGCAATCTACTACTGAAAAAATGTAAAGTGCTAAGAACTACGTGTATATATTCAACAGAGAGCTCAAGTATTTAAAAGGAAATATTTGGCTGGTTTACAAACAAACACATTTGAAATTAATTCAGCTATGTATTTTTCTACAGAAAAAAAAATCCAAGCAGAAGAATAAGTCATAGGGGGTTTTCAGTGTTTTAAATAAAGCGTAAGGCAGTATTTGAATGACAGTTTGTACAGCAGGTAGTTAGTTAAGAAAACTGACCAGCTTCTTATTTGAGCATTTACCCCATACAAGTGACCTCACACTCAAAACTTCTTGCATTTCTTTAAAGAGACAAATGGCCATGGAGTACCATGGTACACATTGTCCTTTTCTGGATTATTTCTGTTTCAAAAAGCCCAATTAACTTCAGATCAAGTAGGCTCAAGGTTACATGTCCAAAAACATGCACAGCATAAGGTACACCTTGACTTAGCACAGACACACTGATGCATCAATTCGCAGTACAATCAGTCCCAGTGGCGCTCATGTTTATTGAGGACCTGCTATCTACCGCGTGCTGCACTAGATACCTTACAAGAATCACCTTATTCCAACCCCACAGCAGCCCTTTAAGATAACCATTATGGTTTCCATTCTACAGAGAAGAAAACTAAAGCTCAAAGAGGTAAGGGACTTGCCTAAGGTAACAGTTAAGTGGCAAAACTAAAATCCAAAACCAGATTGGCTTCCCTATAAAGCTCATGTTTTCCCCCCTTATACCATAAAGTGTGTCAAAATGAAATTCTTTGACAGTTTTAATAGAACTTGAGGTTTCTGAAAAGAACAAAATTTAAGATTGTTGTCTTTGCTATTAATCCTTGGGCATGGTACTGAACAGTAAAGTTTTCATAATGACAAAGTATTTAATTGTGTTGGCGATGATTGCCTTCGTCCTATCAAACAAAAATACATTTACTCTTCCCCACCCTGAAGCAGACTGCATATTATGCTTTTTTTCTTTTACCTTCAGTAACTTCTGTAATCTTCTCTGGCTATTAAAGAATCCACCCTTTGGGGCTTCTGGTTGAGCGTTGGACTTCAGCTCAGGTCATGATCTCACAGTTCTTGAGTTCAAATGCCACACCAGGCTGGCTGCCATCACTGCAGAGCCCACTTTGGATCCTCTGACCCCTTCTCTCTCTGCCCCACCCCCTCTCAAGCTCTCTCTTAAAAATAAATAAACATTAAAAAAAAAAAAACCCTGCCCTTTGTGTTATCTTCCTCCTCAATAAAGTTTTCTCTGGTAACTCTCATTCATGCACGTCTCTTCTTTTGCTATCTTCCCTTAGCTTTCAATATCTTGGACTTGGTAACTGATCAACAAGCCCGTGCTTACTATTTACTGTGTATAAGACGCTATGGTAGGCTCTGGGGATTCAAAGTCAAATTACACATTATCCTTGTCCTCAAGGAGTTACAAGTAAGTTTGCTAATATAATCAACAACATTCACTACCAGCATTACCTCATCGCCATTATTTGTTGCATACTTACTCTATGTTTTACATATATTCTCTAGGTAAACGTACGAAACAAGTGGAAAGGTCAGGGAGGGTTTCACTGAAAAAGTGATGTTGGAACTGAAGTTTGAGAGTGAATAAGATCTCACGTGGGGGAGAAGGAAGAAGGCCCAGCATATACATATGTGTGGAACTGAGCAAACATATGGCATTTTGAGAAACCACAGGAAGTATGGCACTGTTTGCATGTGAATGGGCGTGAATGTGGTGGGTATAAGAAGGGGAGACAAGAAAGAAAACGAAGTTGGGGAAGAAGTTAGAAATTAGATCATGAAAATTTCTGTTTATATAGGAAATTGTTTATTATATAGGCAATTTATAGGCATTTAAATCATAATTACCTTTTGATAATTTAATACAAATCTGTGGATGCTTTTCAAAGCAGAGTGCACCCATCTGCAGCATTCATATAATTTGAAATAGTCCTTGGGAAGCCTGAAACAGCCATTCGGAACACTGTCTCTGGAAGATAGGAGGCCTCTGAAGTATTTGAAATAGAGGGGTTAAGATGGGGTTTGAGTTTCCACTGCTCTAGCAATAGAGGAGCGAATAATTCAGGGACAGCACAGTCACGTAGGTGAAGAGACCTCTTAGAAAGAAAAAGATAAAATTGGCAAGAAATGCAGATGTTAGCAGATAAAGGGAATGTCATAGACATAATGATTTTCGGTCTTTCAAGGCATTTAACAATTTTCTATGCTATTCTTGTGAATAAAATTGTGAAAGCTGGGTAGATCATAGTCTTGCCAAGTGAACTGGCTAGTAGATGCATCACAATACCCAGTGAGCATGAATTAGTGGATTTACGCCTGTTGCAAAGGAAGTCTCTAGTGGAATATCCCAGAGTTCCCTCCTTAGTCTGGGCTCTTCAGTGCCTCCAATACAACTGGGAGAGATGCTCAGAAATGAAACACTGTAGTGCCTAAGAGCATGAGATTTGGCCTTAGACATACTTGGGATTGAGTCTTATTTCTAACACTTGCTCTATATACCATTTTTGGCAAGGATAACATTATGACACCCACTTTGTAAGCCCATAAGAAAATAAAATGAGGTAAAATTTTTAACACAGTGCTTGGTCCACAGTAAGCACTCAATAGTGATTAGCAATTTTTATGATTATTATGACAATTTAAGATAATACAGAGGTTATCTTAAATAATGACAGATTCATTGAAGGTGATAAAAATGATCTTTCGCAATATTGGGCTGAAACTGAGACAAAAACCATTAGCAAAAACAAATGTGGAATTCTTATATATCAAGGTTAAAATTAATCAAACAATAATGGTGAAAGAACATGTGAAAAAATATTTGGGGGATGGAGTTGATCCTCAGTTGTCTATTGCTGGCTGGGCTCAGCGTGTCACTGATTGGACTACATCAGTAGGTGAGTAACAGATGGATCCCTAGAAATGATGACTTCACTGCTTTTTGTCTGAGTGCCATGTTTTAAAACTCACCAGATGGTAATCCGGTCACTTATGCAGAAGCTGAAGACCAAGCTCTTCAGTATAATGGTGTGCAATGCCATCTGCAGTGCTATGGTCTGCATGCTTGCATCCCCCCCGCCCCAGTTCCTATGTTGAAAGTGTAATGCCCAACGTGATGGTATTCGGAGGCGGGGCCTTTGGCAGGTGCTACAGCCACGAGGGTGGAGCACTAATGCCTGGGATTCACGCTCTTATAAAAGAGGCCCCCGAGAGCTAGTTTCTCCCTCCTACCACATGAGGACACAGCGAGCCTGGATGAGGGCTTTCTCAAGGACCCAGCCACTGGCACCCTGATCTTGAGCTGAAAACTTTCCAGAACTCTGAGAAATAAATTTAGGTTGTTAGTAAGCCACCTGGTCTGTGACAATTTGTTATAGCAGTCAAAGTATATTAAGATATGTGGTCTGGCCCATGCCTACCTTCATGACCCTCCTACTACCATTCCCTTCAGAAATCCTATATTCAAGCCCTATTTACCTATGGGCACTATAGCCCTTATTTAGATTTAATCTATAATGCCAGGAGAGAAGAAAACATCAAAGCTTTACAAAGAGCCCTTTAACCTCAAAGGATCCACAGTTTACAATTCTAGGTTCTTCGCATCCTGATGCATTGCAATTAATATGCCATTTTTTAGTGTTACTTTTTCCATTTATTGCATAATTTTCATTATTGCTACCTGGTCTCCATACCATTTTTGACAATTTTGTATTATTCTACAGTCTTTAAATGTTGGGCTATTTCTAGGTAGCAGTCATTCTAAATCCATCTTTGTATAAATTGGTTTTCTTCTTTTTTAATGATTTCCACAAGATATATAAGCCTTATTACCACAAGCTGGATGACCGAAACATAAGGTAGATACATTTTTTATTCCTAAGAATGTCAGATTATCGCATAAAGTTTATACTCAACGAAAATGCTATTAATAAAGAACAAAAGCTTCTGTTCCCCTTCAGTACCTGTGAGAGTATCTGTTAATATGATTATTAGAATTAGATTATTTAGTCCAGAAAACTGGACTTAAACCAGGAGATTCTAAGATGGTGAGAAATTTAAGCCTCGTGGCTTAAGAGGACTAAGAGTTTCAAAGATCTTATATAATATAACCAGACAGTGACTCAGAGACCAGAGTTCATGGCCATGGTTCTACAACTTAACAGCTTTGTGACCTTGGGCAAGTCAATTTAATTTTGGTTTTCTCAATCATAAAATGAAAACAATAGATCAAAGAATCTCTGTTTTAGGATTGTGTGATTTTAAGTTGTTTATAGGCACTTAAAAATTTTTAAATTGTAGAAACAATTTTCTGACACAAAGATAAGCTTCTTTGAAAACAGTCTGCTTTCATTGAAGGTTTGAGGGCATCTGTCAAACATTTACTGAGCCTCCATTATGTGCAAGAGAGTGGTGGGAACATAAATATGTAAACTTTCAGGAAATAAGATAAACATTTGGAAAATCGAATAACAGTAACATATGCAAGTGAGACCTTAACAGTTCAGGTGACAGCGCTATGAGATTATTTCACTCCAAAACTAATTGCTAAGTAAGTGAGCAGTACCCGGAGGCTGTTCTGTGATTTAACCAAAGGAAACTTCAGTCGGGAGTCATGTCGACTTGGGTGTGAATCCTGGCTGCTCCACTTACAATCTGTATGAGTAGGAGCAAGCTATTTAATCTGTGACTCTGTTTCTCCTTAAAATAGAACTGATAATAATAGTATCTATGTTAAAGGCTTGTGGTGAACATCAAATGTAATAATACTTGTGAAGTTCTTAGCATAGTGTGTACTTGAAAAACACTCTATTGTTACTGTTGTGTCAGTTGCTGTTATTTTGTCTGGGTGAAATTCCCAAGGCTGTTGAATTAGAGTTGGTTCTTTCAAGTTGAGTACTTATTTAGGCAGAAAGAGAAAGATGATATCACAAATGGTATTCTTCACTGAGCAAGGAGGTAGACTAGCATTTTTAGGTTTCTTCCATCACTAAGATTCTTTTGTCTTAAGAACAATGAGTTCTATGCGTGCATGCTTAGGTTTTTTTTGCAGATCACATACGTGGCAATTATATCTGTTAAAACTGCTTGATATAATGACTGGACCATTAGGATTGCATGGTTCAATGCACATTTTCTTTTGATTCATTCAAATGTAAATCCCTGCAATAATTAAACACTCTGCTAACTGCTGAGTGTTATGTCCCTCCCTTCATGGAACTTACAGTATGGACATGAGTGAAAGATAATATTCACTATATGAAGTTAGACAATAGTTTAATATTATAATTATTAATTACTGGTAATGATTATTTTTTAAAGAATTCAAGGTTGAAACTATTTATTATGTATATACTTCAATATAATAAATATCAAATACTAAGATGGCTTTTTGTTCTTCATGCATTGAAAAGATGAACAGGTTCAGTATAATTATCTCTATTTCACTAGCCCGAGATCGCTCTGCTAGAAAGCAGTACAGCTAAAATTCGATTCTTGGTACTGACTCTAACAAAATCAAAATCGGTAGTACAGATTTTCTACTACTGTCCTTCTTGTTGCACACCAAGAACTATTCAAAGAGCTTCACCTCTATTAACATTAATTCTGATAACATCTCTATGTGGCAGCCGTCATCACTGGCCTTGTTTTACAGATGAGGGTTTGGAGATTCTGAGCCAAGCAGTAGCCTTGCTCACCATTACCCAGTTAGTGAGCAGTAGGAACAAAATTGAGATGCAAACCTAGGATTGACGGGCTATGAACCCCACACTCTTACCTACTCTGTTCTAACAGCATAGAAATCAGAACAAAATTATGTCAGGTATGTGATGGCGCACTGTGGAGTCCCCACTAGCTGTGGACTTCTGACAAAATGGCAGTTCTGGGGTCCTGGAAAGCAATTGGCAGGCACACTTGGGGAGTTCTGAGAACTGGAAAAAGACACATAGAGTCACCAATGTGTGGCAGTATTTTCTAAAAGGCAGTCTTCTATGACTTTCATTACCAAGCAACATTACACACACACACACACACACACACACACACACACACAAAACCTAAGGCTAAAAAAGAATTAAATACTCGCAACAATATGACATCTTTCAAAGGTCATTAATTTGGTGAAGCATTTCCTGAATAGTCAATTGCAATATGAGTGTAAGTGTGGAGTATAGATTATATATGTAAACACGTGAAAGAAGAAAAGGGGAGGGGGAAGGGAAGAAAGAGACAGATTTTTAAGAAAGGAAGATACAAAAAAATGAGGAAAAGAAGAAGCAAAATACTCAGGCATACAAACTGAAGTACAAGAAGGTAAACTACAAATAAATGAGAGTTAGCGTGCCAGGTTGAGGAGCTGCCTGGTCCAACGCCGCAGCCAGTCTGTTGCTGGCGTGGAGGTGAGGCATGCAATCAAGGTGTGCATGAGGCAAACCTGGGCTGCGGGCAGGGCTCACCTTCCCTTTCTGTACCCTCTTCTTCATTTTGTGTATAATGCTTTCCACTTTGCAACATTGAAAGTTAGAATTTTCTTCATATCAAAAACAATTCATGAAGAGGACTTTATTTTTGTCCTCTTTTAAATTTAATACGAATTTGTGTCAAAGTAGTGTTCCCCTCAGTGGCATTTGTAGCATTTGTCTGTATATGCTCAATAAAGGGTAACAACCACTGTCTACTGTGTCCTAACTTTGTGATGCTTCACTTGGACTATCTCTGTTCATTCACACAACTGTCTCGGCAGGTGGGGGCTATCTTTCCCTACAGAGGAAGAGTTGGGAGCTTAAGTAACGAGCTTAAGTTCAGAGAGCAAGTAACCTATACTTTTAGCCTGATGCTGTGCTGTTACAGTAAAGAGTCAAGGACTGTCAGAGGGTGTGGCGTTCAGACTTGACTGTGTTGCTTAGTTCATATCTGATCTGGGGCAGCTCAGTTATCCAGCTGCATCTTCATTAAACCAGGACACTGATATCGGTGCTAGCACCGTTGACTGAGTGTAGAGAGGGTTTATACTTATAAAAGCCCAGGTGGCAGAAGAGCAGCTAGTTTTACCTTCTGTTCATCCGGGGTCGGAAACAGTCCCTCTGAAGGCACAACCTGAAGTGTGAACAGCAGAGAGGGAGGTCTTGTTTGTTTGAAGACCGTTCTACCCTTGCCGTCTAGCAACCCAAATAACCGCCATTCTACCAGACCTGCTGTAGGCAGTGCGGGGAAATGAGCCTTATGTCCATGAGTAGGGATGCTGGAGCTGGAACCAACAGATGGAAGGAACAGAAAGTCTCAGAATGCATAAATGAAGAAAGAAGAAATTCCAAGAGTTGTATAAAGTGGTGGGCAGTGGGAGCTGGGTTAGCTTTTCTTTTCTTTTTTTTTTTTAAAGTGGTTTAAAGATAATTATATTCCATTCTATGATAATTTACAAATGATATCCTATATGATACCGTCATAGAGACAAAGAATGTTGGCATCAGATTGAAATGCATTTGAATTCTGACTTTACTGTGTGACCTTGAGCAAATTACTTAACCTCTCTGATACCCAGCTTCATCATTTTGTGAAATGGAGATGGTACCTCCTACAGATGTTGTGACAATTAAATATGATGATATAGAATGCCTTTGCTATCTGAGGATAGTCAGAATAAAAAAATCACTTAAAAATGAATGTATTTATGTGGTTCCTAAAAAATTCATAGTGTATAGTGATAAAAGGCTTGATTTGGACTCAGAATTGTCATAGACTTAATTTGTGAAAAAATCTTTTAACACACTACAGTTAATTAGTGAGTTCTTAAAATGAACAAAAATCTTTTGTATTGATATTTTGAGAAAACAGTTCATTTTTCTGAAATGTTGTATGAGAGCTTTACACACCAATGGAGGTTCAGATTTGGCTGATTCAGTAGAGGAATTGTATCTAGAGAGTCTGATGCTTAACCGACTGAGCCCCCCAGAGGCCCCCCCCAAATTGCATTCTTAAACACTAGCTTATATTACCAATGTTTGCCCATTCATGTTAGTGAGCGCTGCTCCAAGATCCAGCCGGGTGCAGTGGCATCCTCCGTGGGGTAGTATCACCCCAAAGGGTGCGCAAATTGGTTTTTTGTGGAAGACAAAAAAATCTTAACTTTTTATGTATGAAGCACACAGATATACATACAGTACACAACCAGATGTATAGTGCATCTGTGATGCTAAAATTCTGCTGGGGAGTAATTAGGGGAAAACGAAGATCTAAAAAGACTCCCTGGGTGAGAGGACGGGATAATGAAAAAAAGTTCGAGCTCCACTAGTTTCTAGTTTTAAAGGAGCCATGGACGTGAATGGCCTTACCTCATTATCTCTCTTGGGAAAAACTTAAGGCACCAGTTTTGCTAAACTGTAATAGTTTCTTTCTTCACACTTAGGCTGAGTAAATAATATCTACAGTGCCAGAAGTATCATGATGTAGTCAAGATACTTGGAAAAATATGTAGTAAGGATAATACATGCAAAGGAACAGCATACAGGAGAAAAAGGCTGGAGGGGCTTGGTCAAGCCGGGAGAGATATTCTTCCATGAGCAACATGAGCAGTCCCTGGGCGGAGGCCGCGGGGAGGTGAATATAGTCGGGGGATTTGAACCAGTCAGAGAAGCGGGACAGAGCCTGGCTCAGGCCTCAAACCAAACAGGAGCCAGGCCAGAATACAATGGTAGGGGATAGTGACACAGGTCCAACAGCACCAAGAGAATGATCACAGAGTCTATTAAGGAACAGGGAGAGTTAGAGGTTCCAAAAAAGGCATCCAAGCACATTTGGGTAGAGGGAGCATGTTTTTCTGTGCGAAGTCTGGTGTGCCTTTTTAGAGAAGAGGCGGCTGCTTGCCTATGGCCTGAGAGTGGACAACACAACCATTTATCCTGTTAGAGTCCTTCTCAAGTACAAGTGGGAAACATGAAGCTTTAGAAGAAGGAAGAAGATATTCACCAAAAAACCATAAATGGCTTAAAAAGTATGAAAAGTTCAGCCTCACTAGTTACCAAAGAAATGCAACAGGAGGAGAGAAATTTTTACCATTTCAGATTAGAAAAGATCTAAAAACCCAGTACTTCATGAAATAGGCACTGTAATAATGTTAGTGAAAGTAAAAATTGGTATAACCTTTCTAGAAAGCTGCTTGACAATGCGTACCATGAGCTGCACAATTTTGGCCCATAATTCCAATTTTAAGAATCTATTCTAAGAAAATAACTTCAGGCCAAAAAACTATATGCAAAGATGTTCATTGCATATGGGAAAACTTGAAGCAATTTAAATGCCTAATAATTGAAGTGAAATAAGTCATGATTCATGACAATGAAATGTTACGCAGAAGTTAACAAGTTTTCAGTAATTAAAAATAGAGCTGAAAAGAGTCACATATCACATTTTCCCAGTTAGAGTGGAAAAAGTGAAAAATATTGATACAACTGTGTTGATAAGGGCACAGAAAAATTGTTAGTCATAGTGCTGGTATGAATTTTTGGAGAGACATTTGGCAGTAATGTAGTAAATGGGTTTAAAATGTTTAAAATGTGCATACCCTTTAATATAGCAATTCCATTTTTAGCAATTTATCTTTAGGACAAATTAAAACAAGTACATGAGGATATAGGTTCAAGGCTGCTCATTGCACCATTTTACATATTAGCAATAAAATGGTAAAAACCTAAATATCCCTAAACAGAAGATAGGTACATGCATACAATACTATGGAACCATTAACATAGTTATACAGATGTAGATGGACATATACATGTATATATACATGCATGTACATGTGTATAAACACATACTGCATATGTAAAATGCTACTGAAATGGCTACTATTGGAGCCCCTGGGTGGTTCAGTAGGTTAAGTGTTCGACTTTGGCTTGGGTCATGATTTGTGGTTCATGAGTTTGAGCCCTGCCTCAGGTTCCACACTTATAGTATGAAGCCTGCTTGAGATTCTCTCTCTACCTCTCTCTCTGCCCTTCCCTTACTTGGGCATATTCTCTCAAAATAAATAAACTTAAAAAAAAAGAAATGGCTAATATTGACTGAACATTATAGAGCAGATTATATATTCTATTTACATAAAACTCTATGTAATATATTTACTTGATTTTAAGAAACATAGTTTTGAAAACATTTTAACATTTCTTTTTTTATTTCTTTAAAAAATTTTTTAGTGTTTATTTATTTTTGAGAGAGAGAGAGACACACACAGAGTGTGAATGGGGGAGGGGCAGAGAGAGAGGGAGACACAGAATCAGAAGCAGGCTCCAGGCTCTGAGCTGTCATCACAGAGCCTGACGCGGGGCTCGAACCTACGAACTGTGAATTCATGACCTGAGCTGAAGTCGACCACCCAACTGACTGAGCCATCCAGGCACCCCAACATTTTAACATTTCTGAAGTTGAGATGCATCTTGTAAACAGCGTCAAAAGAAACCTGACAGCTGCTAACCGAGAATGTTCCACCATTGTCTTTGCTTGGACTTGTGGGAATGTAACCATGAGTAGAAGGTTTTGGCTCATGTAATAGTCTCCTCAGTTGAGCTGCATGACTTGAATTGATAGCCTCCCATGATTAAATTTTAACTTACATGTGGGCCTTTATTTCCCTTTAAAATTGATTTTTTAAAAGATTTCATCTGATGCAGTAATAAAGAGAAAAGTTATTTGTACACAAGAGATAAAATGTCATGTACCAGGTTGGGTAAGGTATGCAGGTAGAAGGAAGTGCCACATCCTTTGCAAATGAAACTGCAGAGTTCTGAAAGATGGGACACACAGGTTATGACTGAATTATGTATCACGAAAGAATATATGACTCAGGTGCTAAAATTGTATCTGTCAAAAACTTCTAGGTGAGTTTCAGAAAAGCTGTTTACCTTTGGCAATTTATAAATAAACTCAGGAATACTGAAGGAGAGAAAAGCCTAGAATTTTTGATATGCCCCCAAATGAAACTATCAATATCAAAGAGAAGAAAGAGGTCACGGTTCTGAACATGTGATCTAAAAAGCATCAAGTCACTGAGATATTAAACGTTATCTGCCGATATTAAAGACAGAATTTAGATCTGTCTTTTTTCTGAATATGAAATAGGTTTAAACTCAACTTCCAATTAAAGAGAGTGGCTTGCATTTCATTTATAAATGTTGGTTAGAAAATGTTTGATTTATTAATGTTGGTTAGAAAAAATGTTTTTCTACATTTAATGAAATTTATTTTGCACCCAAAAAATTGTTAAACAGTGGGGCATATACCAGTGGATGGTGCCTTGGAATCAAGCAAATGCACCACACATGGGTGTATATAGATATGTACAGAGAGATTTTCTTCAAGATTTTTCACCTAATGTTAAAAATGTCATCTCTACTAATCTCTCAACAGTGTGGTTTCAGGGTTGCATTTACTCTGTTTTTATAGTTTTAGGATCATTTTCCCCTTCAGCTTTATTGAAGTATAATTGAGAAATAAAATTATAATAAATGTAAAGTGTACATCATGATGATTTGATACACATATACATTGTGAAGGGATTCCTTCCATCTGGTTAATTAACACAACCATAACCTTACTTTGTGTGTGTGTGTGTGTGAGAACATTTAAGTTGTAATCTCTTGGCAGATTTTAATTGTACATCTTGTATGTACATACAATTGTACATACAATTAAAATCTGACAACTATAGTCACTATTTTATATGGTAGATCATCAGACATTATTCATTGTATAGGTGAAAGTTTGTACCTTTTACCAAATTCTTCCTATTTCCCCCACCTGCCAGCTCCTCGGCAACCACTTTATATTCTGTTTCTATGAGTTTGACTTGCTTTTGTTTTGTTTCAGATTCTACATATAAGTGATATCATGCAGTATTTGTCTTTCTCTACTTGGCTAATTTCACTTAGCAAGTGCCTTCAAGACCCATCCATATTGCTGCAAACAGCAGGATTCCTTCTTTCTCTGTATTTACTCTTTTACATATACTTTCTTATTGTTTGAATTTTAAAAAGTAATGTGCTTAAATCAACTTTATGATCAGAATAAAAAACACTATGAGGTATTTTTTAATATTTATTTTTGAGAGAGAGAGAGAGAGACAGAGAGACAGAGAGAGAGTGAGCAATCAAGGGAGAGGCAGAGAGGGAGAGGGAGACAGAATCCCAAAAAGACTCCAGGCTGAGCTGTCAGCACAGAGCCCAATGCAGGGCTCAAACACACAAACTGTGAGATCACGACCTGAGCCGAAGTCAGACACTTAATTGACTGAGCCACCCTGGTGCCCTACTATGAGCTATTCTAAAATACATATTAAGAGGAGCACCCGGATGGCTCAGTCAGTTAAATGTCTGACTTTGGCTCAGGTCATGATCTCATGGTTTGTGAGTTCAAACTCTGCATCAGACTCTGCTGTCAGCACAGAGTCTGCTTTGGATCCTCTGCCTCCCACTCTCTTTGCTCCTCCCCGCTTGCTCTCTCTCAAAAATAAACATTAAAAAATACATTTTAATAGCATGATGGACATCATATACAAAAATAAAAGGATGCATAATTACAAAAGTATACACTATACACGCAGACACACCCACACACAGTCACATCACATGAAAAATTTTGGAAATGAAACACACCAATGGTAACAGTGGTTATCTATGGTTATTACTTATTTCATTTTCTTTATACTTTTCTGATTTCTAAATTTTCAATAAAGAGCATGCATTACTTTGATATTGTGGCAAAAATGTAAATAGAAATTGGAAGTTAGATCTTAAATATCACTGGGTTTCTACATTTCTCTGTTACTTATTTCTTGAATGGTTTTTGTTCTTACAGTCAGAAAATGGATGCTGGTAATTTTGAACACTACTACAAAGTTATTCCCCTAGAGGGCTGATATTTATGAATGGAGAGGCATGAAAAATACTATTGCAATGTGACTGTCTGAAAGCCTGTGATTTGAACTGCCAGTATCATGGGGAATGGGCTGTGAGCAGAGTCCAAAAAAGGCTAAATCTAAGGAAAGGAATAATCCACATTAAATAATTCATGATTCCTCTTCCAGGCTCATGCTTAATAATGACCATGGCTACTCTTGAAAATCACCAACACATCCTTGAGAAATTAACATCACCTTTGCTCCTTTGTGACACTTCTCCAGAATAACCTTTTGTGTTTTCAGAGGCATATTTCAAGCCTCTAAATCAGATCTTAAGAGAAGGTGTGCTGTAATTATTTTGAATATGAAACCAAGAAACACAATTGTAAATAGCAAACACTGTCTTTGTGAATGTATGCCAGCGGGAAAAGAAATCCCAAGGCCAAATTTCCTCGCGTACTGGTGACTTAATACAGCATAATACTAGTCTGTGAAAACTGCGGTCTGCTAACAGTCTGTGCTCGAGCAGAAATTATCACCACATGCATGTTGCAAAATAGCTGAAGACACACAAGGGTGGAAATCTTAAAGGCAAAGCTTCTCTTAAGGCTTTGTCTTCAATGCCATATCCTGATGAGTCCAAATCAATCTCTGAGTTAATAAATGAAGCCTTGAGTGCAAAATTCTTAGCACATATTAAACATTCATTAATGCCAATTATTATTTTAGGAAATGATTACATGTGTAGAGTACTTTGTAGTTTACAAAGCCCTTTCACAAGTAACTAAAATCTCTTAGAGGTATTTATGGTGTTAATTAAATATATTCATTCCACACACATGCAATGGCTAAGAAATAGGAGATGCCCTTGGGGCAGCTGGGTGGCACATTTAGTGGGATGTCTGACTCTTGATTTTGGCTCAGGTCGTGATCCCAGGGATGAGAGACTGAGCCCTGGGTTACGGTCCATGCTAAGCACAGGGCCTGCTTGAGATTCTCTCTCTTTTCCCTTTTGCCCCATCTCCCGGCTTGTACTTGCTCTCTTGCTCTCTCTCAAAAGAGAGAGAGAGAGAGAGAGAGAGAGAGAGAGAGAAAGAAAGAAAGAAAGAAAGAGAAAGAAGGAAAGGAGGAAAGAAAGAAAGAGAAAGAAAGAAAAAGAAAGAAAGATTCCTGGAGTCTTGACATCACCTCTTTGAACCACTTCATTCAATATGTCATCTTTCCTCTCTGAAGGGGGTGGTCAGGGTTCTCCTCTGTCTGGAGTAGCCAGAGTCCAGAGGACAGCAGGATGAGCCACCTTAATTTATGGATAACTGTTCTTACAGGACACATAACAATAATGAAAAAAAAAAAGCTTTGCAACTATACAAAGGTAAAGCAGTTCCCCCTGGTGATTCTCAGCTTCTTCATCCTCTTCTCAGGGAGTTTGAAATTACTTGTCAAATATGCTGAAATGCCATGATTTACAAATCCTTTAATAAACGACACGGTAACAGATTTTCTTCCAGCCTCTCCCATCGGCATTAACACAGCACCCTGAGGAGTGTAACACCAGGCAGATCATTAGTCTCAACAAGTCAGCTTTAATGATAGGCTCTGGTGGAAGCCGGGGGTGTACAGCAGGGAGGATGATGCATTTTGCTTCCAAATCGTTCTCTTCCTCCATAAGCAGTGGGGGAAAGATTGCTCCCTGTCCCGGCTGACAAGCGGGGAGGCCCCGTAGCAACTCACGGCAGATCGAGTTGCCACATGTTTTATGTGGAAGAAGACTAGAGTGCTACAACCCAACCTTCGCCAAAGCGGATAAAAACTAAACAGAACACAGCCATGTTAAAAGCAAGGGAAGTATGAAGTTGGAGAATAGTGCTAACAGCTAATGGTTACTGAGCGCTTCGCATGCACTGACCTCAGTACTGCACAACTTAATCTTGACAACAACTTTATGCACTAGGTACCATGGTTACTCCAATTTCCATAGGAGGAAGCAAGACTTAGAGAGGTTAGGTAAGTTAATTAGGTTAGCTAATGCCAGAGCCAATGTGGGGATATGCATGTGCACACACACATTTTCCTCTTTCTCCATATATACATGTATATTCATTCTCTCTCTCTCTGTATGTGTGTGTGTCTATATATATATATATATATTCTGTATATATACACATATATTCTGTATAATATATGTATGTTTATTCTGTATATATATGTATATGTGTGTGTGTATATATATCATATATTTTTATCTGTGTGTGTGTAAACATGTGTATGTGTGGAGAGTACATGGATATAAATTAATTGGGGACTCTTTTTCTATTCTTAATATCTAGGACAATTCCCAATATACCTTTAGGTTAACATTTATACATTATATAAGATTTTATATCAAAACTCTAACTCAGCAACATTTTATATCTCTTCAAAGCAGACTCTATGTAGACTTTCATCTTTTCCTTTGAGAGCTCTCCCTAACAATTTTAGGCCAGGTTAGGTCTCCCTGTTGGATGCCTCCAAAATATCTATCTCTTGAATATAACAGTCTCTGCACATTATTGTAGCTACTTGTTTAATGTCTGACTTCTATGCTCCATGATGGTAGAAACCTTTCATGTTCACTACTATAAACCTAATGCCTTTCACGGTACCATGCACATAGTAGCGACTTTATTACCCTACTATGTGCATGGTATCACTTGCTGATTGAATAAACAGAGCTATAACAGTATCTGTCCCTCTAGCAATATTATCAATGCCTTATTCCACAAATTTGTTCACTGTTTTCCCTATCAGACACCTACCTACTGAGTCTGATGGAGATACAAGAGAAACCTCCTGGACTCGGTCACTCCAGAGACCCACGGTTTACTTTGAAGATCAGGAAAATAGTAGACACAAGAAACAAATGCATATTGGGTACAAAATTTTTTGGCCCCTGTCCTTAATTTTTCTCATTCAGTTTGAATGCAAACTCAAAGTATAAATAATAAAAACATTTCAGAGCTATCAAGCCATAAAAAGATATGGAGGAACCTTAAATACATACTAAGTGAAAGAAGCCAGTCTGAAAAGGCTACATATCATGTAAGTCCAACTATATAACATTTTGGAAAAGCAAAAACTATACAGTCAGCAAAAAAGATCAGTGGTTTCCAGGGGTTGAGGGCCAGGGGAGAGATGAACAGAGGATTTTTAGGGCAGTAAAAATACTCTGTATGGTACTGGCGGATGTACATCAGTATACATTTGTCCAAACTCATAGGATATAAAATACCAAGAATGAAGCCTAATGTAAACTATGGTCTTTGAGGGATTATGATGCATGAATGTAGGTTCATCAGGTGTGAAAATGTACCACTCTGGTTGGGGATGTTGATAATGGAGGAAGTTATGCATGTATGGGGGTGGGGTGTATATGGAAAATTTTTATATTTTCCTCTCAATTTTACTGTGAATCTAGAACTGCTCTAAGGGGCGCCTGGGTGGCTCAGTCAGCTAAGCGTCCAACTTCGGCTCAGGTCATGCTCTCACGGTTCGTGGGTTTGAGTCCCACATCAGGCTCTGTGCTGACAGCTAGCTCAGAGCCTGGAGCCTGCCTTCCGATTCTGTGTCTCCCTCTCTCCCTGACCTCCCCTGCTCTTTTTCAAAAATAAATAAAACATTATCTTTCTCTTTTTCAAAAAACAAATAAAACATAAAAAAATAAAACTGCTCTAAAACACAAAATCTCAATAAAAAAATTAAACCAAAAAACCTTTCATATTATATAGTACATTCAAACAAAAAAAATCTCTTACTGATTTTCCTAACTGTCATGCAAAGTGGTTATTATATTATAAAACAAAGCTCAGAGACATTAAATTCTCAAGGTTACATGATTATTGGTCAGTTAAGATTTGAATATTATAGTAGCTGGGAACATTGGTTTTATAACTCAACACTTAACTCCCCCTGAACCAATTTACTCATATACTAGCTGTGTTATCTTGTGAAAGTGACCTAAAATCTTAAAGCTTCTGTTTACTCATCTATAAAGCGTGAGTAACAATAGTGACCACATCACACAGTTGCTGTGTGGGTTTACATGAGCGTATGGATACAGAGTAATTAGCATAAGATATGGTCCATGGTAAGGGCTTATCAGTGATACAACATGAGAAGTATTGACATCAGCAGCAGCACCCCGGATACGCTGAATCTAGATAAAATAATCTATTCAGGGGTGCCAGGGTGGCTCAGTTGGTTGAGCGTCCGTCTTCAGCTCAGGTCATGATCTCGCGGTTAATGGGTTGGAGCCCCACATCGGGATCTGTGCTGACCACTAGCTCAGAGCCTGGAGCCTGTCTTCAGATTCTGTGTCTCCCTCTCTCTCTGACCCTCCCCTGCTCAAGCTGTCTCTCTCTCTCTCTCTCTCTCAAAAATAAATATAACATTAAAAAAAATAATCTTTTCACTAGCTAGGTACCTCTTGCTTGGTGACTCAAAATAGAAACTACCACCTACTCTTATGTTCTTTCACAACTATTTAAATGGATAGAATTCTGATATGAATTCTGTACATTCATGTCCTCCCTAACAACCTGTTCACAAATTTGGCCTAGACATCCGGGCAAAAACAGGGAACACTTTGCTGACCATGATATTAAGAAATACATGTTTGGTCTTTTGTTCCAGTTCCTGGCAATGGAGCTCATAAAACCCCCATAATTTCTTGAGAAGGGAGTCTTTTGTTATTCAAAATAAGCCTCTTTCAGCCATACTTGCATTTATACTAATGAGGAGACTCTTGAAGGATGGGGGCTCCTTGCCAGAGGAACCAATCATGTAATTAGATGATTGGAACTTTCTGTCCCATCCCCCAACTTCTGGAAGAGAGGAGAGAGCCAGGAGATAGACTTAATCACCAATGGTCAACCATACCTACGCAAAGAGCCTCCATCAAACTCCTAAGCAATGAGGTTGGAGGTCTTCCAGTTGGACAAACATATCAAGGCACTAGAAGGGTGGCATACTCAGGGCATGGAAGCTCTATGTCCCTTCCTCACAAACTGCCCTATGTATGTCTTTCATCCAGCTGTTCCTGAGTCGTGTCCTTTATAATGTAAGGTAATAGACTGTTAAGCTCAGTTCCGTGAGCTGTTCTAGCAAATTACTAAACCCACACTGGGCCTTTGTAAGAACCTGCAATTTAAAGCTGGTCAATCAGAAGCACAGGTGACAACCTGGGACTTGCGATTGGCATCTGAAGGGGGCAGGGGGCATTCTTGTGGGACTGAGCACTTAACTTCTGGGGTCTGCACTAACTCCAGGTTGCTAGTGTCAGAATTGTTTAGTGTAAGGGAGAAAACACTGCATCCATCTGGTGTCAGAAGTGTGAGTAGTGCAGAGAAAGAGGCTTCTCTTTCACTGACTTTCTGGTCAATTTTCAGCACTCCAGCCATACAGTAAACATGAGTGAGACAGGACAACTGCCTCAAAGGGCAAGAACCCAAGTGAAATATCAGCATGTTGGTCAATCCTAGAGATTGTCAGAAGTGGGCAACTTGTTTTTTATGAAGAAGCAACGTGAATTCTGAAACCCTGAGCAGATCTGCTGGGTAGAACATTTTGCGGATTCAGCTTCACTTGGATGTTAACAAGTTGGGCTATTTAAAAAGCTCTCTGAGGCCTTTCAGTTATTAATAGAAAGGATTTTACATTTTTTATTTACCATATAGTTTACATTTAGACATCAAGAATATCTAGGGAATATGATTATAGTATTTTTCATGAAATTGGTTTTGCATCACTGCTTCTTATGTTTCTATACATTTTTTCTTAACCTGGTTGTACTTAACATATGGTTTGCAGAGTTCGGTGCAATAACTTCACCACATTGACTGACAAGAGCCTACAGAGGGGTGGGGACAGTTAGTGGACGCTTCCCACTTGAAGAAGATAAATTTAGCAAAGCAGTTGCTTCCCAGAAAAGTGGTCACATCTTCCAATTTTCCTTTCTCCAATGAGTCTCAGATGAGTAAACTAATATCCTTCTGGCCACATGTTTCACATGTGGCCTTGCAGGATGTTATTACCATGCCAGGGTAAGGAAAGTTGATTGGTCTATCTCTAGGATTGTGTCTTAGCAATGATCAAGTAGGGATATTTAAAAACCTGCTGAAGGAGATCAGAAACTTAAAACATCCAAGAGTTCATTCTTTTCACATAGACAACGTAATTCCAAAGAGGGAGGCGTAACTGCTGTTGTATAGATAACAGGAGTCATTCCAGAAACATACTTTTCCTCCATGGGATCTAGAAAAAAACTTGCATGTAGGCTAGTGCTTGTGCACTGCAAATGGGGTGGACAAAGACCAGGAAACTCAGTGAAGTCAAAGACAAGGTATAGTCAGGAGACTGGAGAGCAGGAAGGTTAGGAGATTCAGGGAAACCCACCAGAACCACCGACCTCAAGGGGCTGTTGTTTGTAAAGACTGAATGAAGTCATGTGTGCATAGCATCTTCCTAGATCCCCAGGTGGCCACCTGGGTTTCAATTCCTACTGTGCCTCTTCTGATCTTGTGAAAGTTACTTATATTCTCTGAATCTTAATTTCTTCACCAATGAGGGGTACAGATGAAATCATATAATAACAAGACATACTTTCCACTGGTAAACACTGAGATATTAATTATTATTATTCATTACTTTTCTTACTTCAGTTTCCTCTGTTTAAAATTACAATCTCTAATATGCTCCATTGGGAGTGCATATCCCTATTTTCTTTTTCTCTGTAGAGCTTACTACCATCTCCATGCTATATATTTTCCTTATTTATCTTTTTATTTTGGATTCTCCACTCAGAATGTAAGCTCCATGGTGACAGGGATATTTTTCTGTTTTGCTTCCTCCTGGGGAGTACTTACACGGTACTAGCACACAGCACTGCTCAATACCTATCTGTAGCCAGAGGTGTGGATTACTGAGTAGTGTGGAGAGAAAGTCTGTTGAAGCTGCAGAAGTCAAAGAGGCCCTAAAACCAGGGTGTTGGATGCATCATCCACATCAATCTGTGTCACAGGATAAAGGTAAGGAGCAAGGTGAAGAGGGTGAAAAGGAGCTTCCAGCATCTCTAAGTCTGCAGTGAGGGAGCACTCTGCGGGGTAGTAGGGGACAGCAGGAAGGAGCCGCAGGAGGTGGGGTTATCAAGTGGCTGCACTCAGGCACAACAGGAGGTGGTCTGGAGGTGGCAAGAGGGTATTGGGAGAACTGAAACACCACCTTGCAGCCCCATGACATATGGCCCACAGAAGACTGGAGTACTTTCCGTGAAGAGTGCTACAGAAGTGATGGCCCCTGGAGAGAGCTGGGATTCAGTTAAGGAAACAGGTGGGCGTAGTTGGCAGACAGCCTGCGAATGTAGAGGAGGGTGTTGCTAAGGATGTGACATTCCTGAAGGCGTGATAGGGGTAAGAGCAATAACAGGAGCACAGAGCATTGTACAGATGAGTGTGCAAGAGTCTCTATGCACAGAGAGAGGGTGGAGATGATATTCAGCCATGAGGACACTTAAGAATGGTTGCAGGGTTTTCTTTGTTTTTCATTACCAGATACAAGACGATTTTGTAGTTAAATAAGCTAATCAAGAAAAGGGACAGCGCATGTCTGGAACCATCTTGATGTTAAAATGCTCTAGGTAATTATACAAATACCTAATAGTCACATTTTCTACTTGTCATGGAAATATCTTTCCTTTCCTTCCATCTTGGAAGAATTCTTGAAAGGTCACTAGGATATTCTCTTGGATGAATTAATCTACAAAGTTATTGCCTTTTGTAATCTTTACTTTTTTTTAAGCCCAGCTTAAATAGGTTAAGATTTTAGTGAAATTGTTTATAAAAGTGAAACACTAAGAAAAGCTTTGGAACTCTTGTGAAAAAACCATTGTTTAACACTTTTCTATCTTTCTTTTTAAATCAAATTCAGAAATATGAAGCATATCATGTTTATCTCCAAATAAACTCATAAGCCAATGTTCATTAGTTGGTTGATCGGTTGTATAGTGGCTCAAACACTTACAGAGTAAGTACAATGGCTAGAGCACCATAAGAACAAAGTAATAAATGAAATCAGCTAAGGATTTGAACACTATAAAAACACTCTTTAGATGCCAACAAATAATAATTTAAAAGCTGTTTAGAACAGATGAATATTCCTCTCCTGCTTAGTTTCTCTCTCTGTCTCTCAAAAATAAATAAACATTGAAAAAAATTAAAAATAAAAGGGGGGGCACCTGGGTGGCTCAATCAGTTAAGTGTCTGACTTTGGTCCAGGTCATGATCTCATGGTTCATCAGTCTGAGCCCCGTATCGGGCTCTGTGCTGACAACTCAGAGCTTGGAGCCTGATTCAGATTCTGTGTCACCCTCTCTCTCTGCCCCTCCTCTGCTCAGTTTCTGTCTCTCTCTCTCTCTCAGAAGTAAATAAATGTTGAAAAAAAATTTTTTTTAAAGAACAGAAGAATATTTTGACCTGGGAATCTTTCTTCTTTTTCTGTATTCTCTGAATGAAGAATTGAAGAAAACAATAATATGAATAAACAAATGTGGGTAAAACCAGGGTGCCCTGGAAGAAAGTGCTAGAGATGCTACTCAGTAAAACATGTTGAATGACAGTCCTTTTGGGTGGGGGCATTATTCTCAAGGCAATTTAACAAGTCATCATTTTCATGTTATTTATCATCACAGTGGAAAATTTTAAAAATCCTTCCACGTTGCACTAGCTAAAAATACCTGAGACTATTGTACATGAATACTAAAAACAAACCTTCTCTATTCTTAAAGCATAGTCATTCCTGCTCAGGTGGCAAAGTGTCATGTTTAGTTTCTCCTAAGCCCTGAAGTTCATTTTAATGTACTTTTATCTGCATAAACTTTCTTAATGAGATAGGTAGGGGCATATAATTGTGATATGGCTGCTCCTATAGTCCCTTGGGAAGCCTTTTTTGTACTTCCTTGACTTGAGCAAAGTCCAGCATGAAGGTAACACAGCACTAGAGAATCCGACTTATTTCTATTTAAACTCCTTCTTGTGGGGTGCTTGGGTGGCTCAGTTGGTTAAGTGTTCGACTTTGGCTCAGGTCGTGATCTCATGGTTTGTGGGTTCAAATCCTGCATCAGGCTCTTTGCTGACAGCTCAGAGCATGGAACCTGTTTTGGATTGTCTCCTGCTCTCTCTGCCCTCACTCCCCACTCATGCTCTCTCTCTCTCTCTCTGTCTCTGAAAAATGAATAAATGTTAAAAAAAACAACAACCTCCGTTCTTGTGTGACTCTCTTGGTCCAAATTAAGATGCTTAAGAGATTCAGATCTTACTAATTAGAATGGAAACTTTAGTTTGCCAACATTAAATACCTAATAGTATGTTTTATATTATATTACATATTATTATCTTTTTCTAAAATGGCAAAAAAGATGTAGTTCGCATTATGTTATTCTATACAGCTATTAATACTTATATTTATTTAATAATACATATTTAAAAAACAAACCAACAACCTAACAACCTAAAGTTGTCTTTAGATGGGTATCTTCAAAGAAGTCTTTCTCTTTCTATTTAAAGAAACCCAAACTCAAACACAAACAAATGAGCCAATAGATATTCTACAACCAAAATAAATGGAAACAACAAAAACTGTCGACATGGTAGGAAGTAGTGTATTGTTTAATTTCTTGGTTAAAACAGGGTAAACTAGTGGCCAAAGTGAACCGGAGATAGGCCTTTTATATATAGAGGTATTTGCTGTACTTTGGGATTACCAACTTATTCTATGGTAGCTTCTTCTTTTGAGATGTGCTGATCAATAAAAAGACACCTGGGCACTTTTTGGTTCCATCTGATCCAAAGAGAAAGTTTAGAAGGTCCTAAGTTTGTGGATTTTGCATCATGGTTATTACAAAAGTAGTAACCTGAGGAGATGAAGGCTTCTGACATCATGTGGAAAACATGCATCATTCCCGGAAGACTGCCTATCCACCTGTCCTCCACCTGACCCAGGATGAGACATCAGGTATTTGGAAAGCTTTAAATCATATCATTTTTCCCCCCTGCTGCTACCAAGCACTCCAAGCTAAGGACTTTGATTTCTAAGACCATCTTGTAAGGAAAATTCACCACTGAGAAAAAAACCACATCTCACAAGCCACATAAAAATCTGTATCAGTCATTCTGATTTGTAAAATTGTGATAAAACCCACACTCAAGTTAGGAAATTTTTTTTTGTTGTCATGAAACACAAAGACAAGCTCAATGTATCGATTCAATTCTAGGGAAGAATATATTTTGGCCAACTTTTCATCCTAGAAGAAATTTAGCTATTTAAAATGGCAAAAAGATCACAGTCACACAGGACATGAGTCTTCATCAGCTTACAAATGTCTTAGTAAATTACAAGAATAAGACAATTTTACCAAAAACTTAACTTCCAGAAACCCATAGACTCAATTTCCTGGAGACCTAAAACTACCCTCCCATTCATGGTGACGGGGGGAACAAAGGCAGGATGAAAACATAAATAAAATTAAATTTCCTTATAATCTCCAGTCCATTGACAAATATTTGAGATAGGCAGACTAAAACATTCCTCCTGCAAACTCCCAGCTGTCCCGTCTCAATGTTGATGCCTTACTAGAGGGAAAACAACCTTTGCTTGACCACAGCAAGGCCTCCGGTATCTTCGGAGTCCTCTTTAGCATATGAAAGTCCTTTTGGAAGCTTCCCTTTTGTCTTTACCTCCCTCAGCATACTCATCACAGAGCCAGTACAGCTACTTCTGCCCACAGGTCCTGTCCCTGTGCTTTAACAAAATCACCTTTTGCAATCAATCAATCAACCAATCAACCAATCAGTCACTCAAGTGGTAGAAAGTAGGGGCTTAAGCAACAAATATTTATGGGTAAGAGGGCCCACAAATTAAATTACTTAAAATTTCCCCACACTTAGCTTAAATAGAACTTTTAATCAAATGCCCGGCCTGTTAAAATGATTTCTAATTTAAATATAAAACAGAAGAATGATCATCCTTAATTCAGAATATGAAAATATCCAACATGGAGGTTAAATATCTGACATTATATTTATATATATATTCTCCTTAATCTTCTAAAATGGTGAGTCTAGTGACAGTCGTCCATTTTACTGCAGCCATGCCCAGTGCAATTTCAGGAGATGCAAACAGAACTTACTAAAATACTTCTCTTTGTTCTTTCCCTCATTTTTCTGATCTCCCATGCAGCATTCCTTGTCATAAGAACATGAATACATATTTATGTTTTACATAAATGGATATTGTATCAGAAATATTAATTATCCAAAACAAGATTAAAAGCCAATTTCAACTAAAAATATCCTTACATTTGTTGTATTGCGTTTGCAAACGAGTAAGGAAAGGGCCCTGGTTGACAGAGTTAAGTTCCTTGTGCAAAAAAGGTGTTGTTTTTTTGTTTTGTTTTTTCTTTTTTTTTTTAATTTAACACAATTAAGAAACCAATAATAACTGAAAATCAGTTTGGTTTTTTGAATGTGTTTTTTTAATATGAAAAATTGAAGATCCCATACAAACCAAATTCAAGTCATATTTTTTTTAGTGTTTAATATTTTCTAAGTAGCCATAGCATCTGTATATGGAAAGTGGGACCAGGTCTTTTGAAGAGAACTGGGATTTGGAAATGCAGATGGGAAAAAAGGATGAGGGGTATAAATTAGAATCTGGTATGCTATGTACTACTTACCTTCAAAAGTCAAATAAAACTTTCCTCTGTCAAACCAAACGAGGGAAGGCTGTTCATTCTCTGTATGGCCAGGAGTTGAAGCGGGATGGGAAAGGTTAAGGAGAGGGAGAGAGAAGGACACAGTATGAGTTACAGGTCATTAATCTCACTATGGGGGAGGGCGGAGGCACTGCATGCCATTAGCGTGCAGGAATAAGGGAAGGCTGGCAATCTATGTTTTGTTTTGTTTTTAGTTCAGGAAACAGAAAGCAAAAGCAAAGCTATGGAGGCCTAAAGGGATGGGCATGTGTTGTTGGTAGCTGGATACTCGGAGCTTGAGCGCATGGAGCAGAAGTCTTCCTGGCCATGCAGGGGCGTCAGCATATTTTAACTGCACTAGTTTGGGAAAACTGTCATTCAGCAATTGCTGTATCCATTTCATCTTCAATGTCATCCCCTTCTATATTTGCAAAGAGATAAACTCGGAGTTACGGGTTATATCAAACTTAGCTTAGGATTTAAATGACAACAGCATTGCAAATCAATTTAAAGTTCATGGAAGAAGTCACATATCTTCCGTCCCCTCCCCTGGAATCACCTTAGGCATCCAGACACAAAACACCCTTTACCTATGTACCAAAGAGAAAACAAGATTACTAGCGATGCTCTATTATATTTTAAATTAAAAAGCAGTCACTGGACATGTAATTCTGAGCAGTTAAATTATTCCTTCCTTTATAAAGTCACAAAGCAATAGCATCTCACCGTTTTCAAACCTTTTGAGAAACTGTCATGCAACCTGCTGCTTTTTAATATGTTCACTCAAAAAAAAATTCGGTGGCATGAATTCCACGATAAACAATAAATTGGGTGCATCTGAGAGGCACCAGGCACTCATGAGGTGAGTAGCATGTCCATGAAATCTATAGCATTCAGATGGCATAATGGCTTGGATTTTTAAGGTCTAGATATCTAGAGATCACTCGGCTAGCACCATACCTGCCAGCGTTTCACAGCGCCTTTCAAACGAGGGCAGTTTGTCATAAAAAACATCATCTTCTGACACTACGAACCAAAGAAATATAAAGGAATGGAAAACAAAAACACAAATACAAATCCCAAATGAAATCAAGCAGTCCACTTCACGGATTGAAACACAAGAATGAAATTGATGGAAAAAGGAAACAAAACCTGATATACTGGGATAATGATAGGGTATAAAAAGGTGATGTGCTTATTTCATGATGGTTCTAGGAGAAAAATTAAAATTTTGAAAATGCCAGGTTTTAGCATCTGTGAATTTGGCTGACGTCAGCCCCATGGAAGAAACCACGCTCCCACCTTTTCAGGGAGTTGTTTAAAGGCACTATCATTAATAATTGACTTGTGTAAGTGTATGTCACTCAGGCACAATTCTCAAGTGGCCAGACACATGTCCATCAACAGAACCACTTGGCAGAGTGCTGACAGCTCAACAGGATCACTCAGGATCTCCCTCCCTCTGCCCCAAGGGGAAACAGTACGCTTTCAAGGAGACCATAAAAAAGGCAAGAGTATAAATCTGAGGTTGCTGAATGAAGTATCCCATTTCAAACTCATTGGTATCCAAATTCAGTTTGCCTTGCACCTGTCTTTAGCAGTTATGGCCTGTTAATTTTGGACATTACTGTAATTCCGTCTTTGGCTATGGTATCTAGTCATGGCCAAAAGTCTTTGTATATTGATCACAGCAGTTGCTCTGGACTCTAGTTGTTCCAGATCTTTGCATATGGTCTCCTTTCTCTACAACTAACAAATACAGGTAATTGGAGTTCTATTCTATGTGATCAAAAAAAGCACTGAGTTCCACAGTTCTTGAGTATTATTACAATTTCTATAAAAAAATTGAATAAAATCTGTACAAAGACCAATAAGGAAGAATCTCCCCTATAATGTAGAGAAGATAAGGAACTGGATGAGGGTAGTACAATTATTCTATAAACAGTGTTTCTTAGAAAAATATTTTACTGGCTTGCCTCCCAGACTTAGGAAGTAAAGAGGGGAAACTACTTCTGTGTCAACTTTTAAGGTTCTAGGATATCACCTGTCAATAAGTTTTTAATTACACAGGTGGCTTCCTTGGTGGGTGGAACAAGTCAATGCGATAACTGTAATATCTGAAGGAGGAGAGGAACAGGACAAATGGAACTGGCACTAATAAGGACCCTCCATAATCTGTCCAGAAACTAGGAAGCAAAACAGTTACATTGGCAGTAACTGAATGTTACAATACTCTTTCATACTTGTTAGTGGGAAATGATGGAGGATATTGCTTTCTTTTGAAGAACTAACTTTGTATTTACAATCTCCTTAATGAGGAGCCTCCATCACGATGAGCACTGAGTAATGTATAGAATTGTTGAATCACTATATTGTACACCTGCAACTCATATAACTGTATGTTAAGTAGACAGGAATTGAAATTAAAAAACTTAAAAAAATAATAGAAGGCAAACTTCACACACCAAAAAAACCAAAAAACAAAAAAACAAAAAAAGCACCACTGCAAAAACCAAAATGAGAAGCCTCCAACACTGCCATTTGTTTTTTGAGCTGAAGTTATAACATCGGGTTGAATAACATGTTCATACTTGTTTGATGGTGGTTGTGGACATTGAGGGCTTAGAAGAAAACATCAGAACATCAAGGGACTTAAAGACATTTTTTCTTCTATACTTCATTTGACTGTTGCTTTTATTTAAGGCAGCACAGAGCTCTCCACTAACTCGTCTTTTAAAGAACTAACCATGGTAATTGCCTCCAATTGCTCTGGGATAGGGAAGCCAGACCTAAAGACAGGGTTTTCCAGAACAAATAGTAGGAAGAAAAAAAAAAGACTAAAGTTAAATGTGGGAATTTGTAATTGAGATCAGGAATATCCATCTCCAAAGGTTTCTCTGTGCAGAGTAACTGGCATTAATCCAAGCAGTTTTAGAAGAATGCTTATCCAATTCAGAATCATCAGCCAGGTTGGAGAGACAAAGGCTTGGAGGAAATATTATAAGATTTAGATGCTATGTATATTTCAGTGCTGAATACAAATCACTTTTTCTCAAAGTTCTTCACCAAAGGAAACACCGAAATCCACCTGATAGATACTTCCTTTGGTACCTGTAAATGGTTACTCTTCATTCATTCAGATTTCTGGGGGTGGTGGGGGGCATGTTAAAGATGCAATTGAAAATGCATAATTAACAGCGAAGGAATATAATTAACAGTGAAGTTAACAATGAAAAAATCATCTTTATGGTCGTCTTATTGCATTGGGGCACCAAAAAAAGATTTTTTAAACACCTAAAAAAACAAACAAACCCCTATCACTCATAGAAATAAGAAAAAAGTAATAAAAATGGATATTTAAGCTAGAGATAGCTCTGTTTATCTTTAAATGTCTAAGAGTTTGTTTCTGAGAATGATTTTAAACATTGTCTCTATTCCCATAATAGTAGTAGGATTTTCCCCCCAAAATCAAATAGTGAAGGGGCTATGAGTTTTCCTTGTGCAAAAGTAGTTTCTTATATATTTCATTGACTCGGATATGTGCACTTTTCACATTTTAACTTCTCTGAAATTGGATGGGTCTTAAAGTTACTGTGATAGGAAGGCATTGCATCTTAGCTCACGTGGCAGCTTTCCCCCTTCCTTTCCTAGCCTTATATAAAATAGCAGTGCATCTTCTGATAGAAGGTGTCTTAAATTCAGTGATGTACAGTTCCAGAGCCGGTTCTTCATTATCTGAGTGTGGCAGTGCACACAAAGTCCTAGTTTCAGATGTGGCATCAGACTTATGACTTTATAATCACAGCTTTCATGAAAGACTTTATTTTTAAAGTCTTTTGGGGTGTGTATTCTTACAGAAATTGTTGTGTGGGAAGATAAGACTTGGTCTTAAAATTTTAGTTCTTGAATTACGTTAAGCTTTGCCATAAGCAAGCACAAATAAATACATACAAAGTTTCCACCAGACTTGCCCCAGTTTGGGCTCACATGTCACAGGAAATGTCAAATAAGCATTGTGTGGTAGGAAGGAAATGTTGAGCTACCAATCTCAAAAATTTGCTGCTGAAATTCTCTATGCCCCCAAAGCCATTGACTACATAAAGTTGACATTCCAAGTCAGCCATGAATAGTCAGCCCCTTCGTGCTAACTGATCAAAGCACATTCTCTTCAAAAAGAGATAAACAGCAATACACAGAAGCTGTTGGGCAGTCATTTGACAACGTATTTACTTCAGGGAGAAGTGGCTGTCAAGTGACCCACAGCAACAGGAAGTAAAGAATAGGAGAGTGAGGAAGATGAAAACCATATAAAAATAACAGGATCAAACACATTCAATCAGAATGCTCCTCAGCAATGAAGCAACGTGAGTATCCTCTCAGGTGGCTTAATTTTTTTTAACCCCTGTCTTTCAGCTTGAAAAAATGTATACTAGATGTGCTAAGAATCAAAGTCACTGGCCAGGATGTGAGATTTCTGCATCAGGGAGTATAAAAACCCATTGTATAAAACATGGGCACAGTTCAAATTCTCTGTGTATAATTTTCTCTATGAATCTCAGTGAGTTCAAAGAGTATATTAATCGACCATCTGAGGTCACTTGAGGTCTGCTTTCTGAGTGATGGTTTATTCTTCTTACTTTCTTCTCTGACCAACCAGGAAAATCATGTGGAATAGGTAGAACAAATGATATTGAGAAAAAAACAAAACAATCCTCACGGCCCCCAAATAAAACAAAAACGAAAACAAAAACAAAAAACAGAGAAGGAGTGGTGAAATGACTGTAGCGATCAAGAATATTACAGAGTGTTCAAAAATAAGGTTGGAGTGTGCCTGGGTGGTTTAGTCAGTTAAACATCGGGCTTTTGATTTCAGCTCAGGCCATGATCTCAGAGTTCATGAGATTGAGCCCCATGTTGGGCTCATCACTGACAGCACAGAGCCTGTGTGGGATTCTCTCTTCCTCTCTCTCTGCCCCTCCCTCTTTTGTGCTCTTGCTGTCTCTTTCTCCCTCAATATAAGTAAACAAACATTAAAAAAAAATAAGGTTGAGATGTTACAGAAAAAAGAACAAAAACCCCAGAGAGAACTAACCTACTAGACATCTTAACAAAGGAAGCCCCAAATTACCTCATTTGATGAAGCAGAGAAAGAATAGACGGCTACATAAATAATGTTAAATATTTGTCTGTTAATCAGTCTTACAAAATTGGATAGCTGGCTGTATTTTCACCAAATTTGAAGCTTTCTTTTGGGCTGGCATGATTAAAAATACAGAACAGGTGATGTAGCTGAAATTCTCTTTGGGAATCCGACAAGGCACACCCTGGGGAAAATAGATTCTCCAGAAGAGCTTCAGGCTTTGATCAAACTACTTTCCACATGGGCAGCTCTGTAGCATGTTCCTCTTTGGTAAATAATAGCAGGAATTCATTTAGCTTTGAATTAATGATTCTCCCAAGCAATGCAGGATGGGCCAGATGGTGTATGATACGGAAGACCTGGAGGGGAGCTCAGACAAAAGGAAGACAATGGGGGAAAATGGAATAGAAGAGCCCCAGGTCAGAGACACCATGCAAACATGAGACAGGCAGCAGCTTATGGAAGACGGGGAAAGAGATGTCGAAAGATATCAGCCTTGAGAAGAGGGAAGGGGCTCCAGGCAAAACGAGGCATTTAAACTTGGGAAAACCATCCAGCTGAGCAGCCATTCTCAACTCTTGACTTTCATCACACCATAAGGAAAGAGGCACAAAGGCATTTACTGAAAATACCAGCAATGACTTATTTCTCGGGGAAAATTGACCACACATCACTGAAAACACTAGAAAAAAAATGTCAAAAAGTCTGTTCAAGTCCCACAATGCCAACACTTATACCATCTGTCAACAAAAGGACAACGAAAAATGATGAAGAAATGAAAGCTTCAAGAAAATAAAAGATCTAAATTTTTGTGGTTTTTGATGTGGTACACGAGTGGCACTTGAATATTCCTCCTCAAAGGAGACTGCTTTTATTATAAGAAATAATATATAAATTACAGGACCTTATTTGATGGATTCTTCTTTACTTTTATGAGTAGCTTTGTATGGAATAGCATAAGAGAATTCCTGAAAAATATGGGTGTTAATGTTCTTTTATTTATCTGCTTAGTTAAAGCATTTTGCCTCCTTTTCTGAGAAGGTGCTTCTAAAAGAAGAGTCAGCTGATAGTAGCAGAACACAGAGCAAAATAATTTCAACCAGAAATATAGGGCCTTGAGGTTTTCAGATCATAAAAAATAGCCAGTCAAAAAACCAAACAGATTAAAAGAGAGGAGATAATTTTTACCAACTGTGGGAGTTGTGGCTGCGCTCAGGGAATTGGTGGACGATATTGAAGAAGTGCTTTCAGCTCGGGCAAGGGGTGCTATTGGAGGAGGACTGGAAGAGTGTATGGGAGGGCTAAAAGGTCTGGGCTGCAGGAAAATGAAAAGACAAGAAAAATTAGATACACAGGTGGTAGTACTTTTGTTCCATGTTTTGACATTTCCCAGCCCCAGATATGATAACCCAGGTTCTTAAAAGAGTACGGGCAACACCATTTTTATCTTGAAATTGATTATATCCATATAGGAGCTTATGGATGTAGGTAGAGGAACTATGAACCACGGTGTGCTACACTCAGCAGGGGTATCAGGCTCAGAGAAGCTGAGAACCGTGAGGTGGTCAGTGATGTTTCAGGACTGTGAACATACGTGCCCTCAGGGACCAAGCAGGTAACCTCGTGTGAGAGATTTACATACAATATACTAAACCATACTAGCTAAACCAAATATTATGGACATCACCACTTTGTGACTCCTTTGTGTGGATATCAGAGAAATTGACCTCTTCCAGAAGTCTCTTAGTTGTTCACACAGAATGCTTTCCACCTCTTCAGCATTAAAACACGATGCAAGAAACGTCTAGAACAGATTTATCAGGCTACTGCCCTCCCATATATTCACACTGTGTGCCTAACACCAAAAAGTTCTCTTAGTCTAGGGATGGAAAGCAGGACTTACTTTCTCTTGGAGTCTTCCAAGAACAGATAAATAGGGTAAAAGGAAACACTTCCCTTTTTAAAGGATTTAGCGCAACTGAGCATTCCTATCTTAATCTGCATCAAACCCACTATAGCAGAACTGAAGCCCCAGCATCCTATTCCTACCATTTTAGACCTTGACTTGAAAGACGGTAGTGATTTGGGCCTGGTTGAAATGTACACCCATCCTACAGTGACTGCCTTTCAGATGCCATCTGTCAGGGCCATTCGTGATCTCCAGCCATTGAGATAGCCTGTGTTAAGGCATTTTGGCTTCTGTTTGTCATTCTCATGGTGAGTCTCTGAGCAAGCCAGGGCAGAAGGGAACATACCACATCTCCAACTCCAGGTTTTCCTGGAGGCAGCTTTGGCCGAGATGGAGGCCGGGGAGGAGGCGGCGGAGGGGTGGTGCTACTGCAAGGAACCAAGGGAGTGGCTGGTCGAGCAGGGGATGATGCACCTGAAAAACAAGCAGGTGTTACAAAGGTGGGAAACACCCGTGGCTAAGAGCTGTCATCGTGTGACCTTCCTTCCCCATCCCCACAGTGCCAGTCCCGGATACTTTTCTTCACCTTAGCATTAGGACACCCAACACTCTAGCATCTAGTGTTTTTTTCTTTTTTTATATAAAGAAAAAAAAATCACTTTGTTGAACTATAGTCGATGGCAGAAGCTGAAGCTCATTGCCTTTTGTTGTCATGTGACACCCAGTGAAAGGTAAATCCTTTTATTACTCTCTGTGATGGAAAATATGCTTTAAGACCCTTTCAGCCGAGTGGTGAGCACCTTTCATTTTGACCACAGGCACACTGAACTTAGAATAAATTCTCCTGTTTTTGCATATTCAGAATTTATGTCCAAGGTGAAAGTGGAGGTTAGACTTTGAAGGAAGGTAAATGACTTTTCTACATTATATAAATATATACATAATATATATTATATATACATGTATATTTAAAACATGTATTAGAGAATTATCCTTTCTACTGTGCTTCAAAATATGAGTGCTAGCTTTGATAAATGTAAGTAAATCCTTGATGGCGAGCAGAGGACAGCATAGGAGAAAGTAAATGAGATGTGGCATGAGTATGTTGCATTCAGTATCTTAGTAATGGAAATACATTGAATTTAGAGGATTGTGTTTTTTGGAGGAGCCTGCTTTGGAATCTATTCTACATAGAATTCGCCCGTGATGATTTTTGTGGTGATTTTTAAGACCTTCTGGGATTTACTTTTCTGGCTGTCAATGACAAGCGGGGGAAACACAGAAGACACACAGAGGCATGCACACTAATCAGCACACCAGTAGGGTCTCTAGACTCAGGGCTCTGCCTATCTTTAGCTAGATGTCTGGGACACATGAATAAACTATTTGGCTAACCACCTTGAGAAATTCAGATCAATATTCTCAATAGTTCTTGTTCAGAAAAGTTTCAACTACTCTTGAGGCTTTGTCACTTTGGTTAGAAGCACAGGTATCAGCTCGTTTCAAGAAAATTCTAAGAAACCCTGCTTCAGGAAAATAACCACGCAGCAGCCCTTGGGTGGTTCAATCGGTTAAGCATCAGACTTCAGTTCAGATCATGATTTCTTGAGTTCAAGCCCCGCGTCCAGCTCTATACTGACAGCTTAGTGGTTGAAGTCTGCTTCCAGTTCTGTGCCTCTGTCTTTCTTTGATCCTCCCTGCTCACATTCTGTCCCCCTCTCTCAAAAATAAATAAAAATTTTAAAAAAGGAAAATAATTGATTACTCCTATCTTCCCATCCAACATACCACAAATCCATGCTCTCTGGAGAATCCTAGATCAGCATCTTGTTGATCTACAGATTTTCAGATTCTCAAAGAGCTTTGATGTTGAACAGCAAACCAAGTGTGTTGTGTTTCTATTTGATAAAATTCTTATTCTTAGTGTGAAATCCTACTAAAATTACTGCCACTACATCCCTACCCTGCCTTTCCACCCCTGCCACCTTTTTACTATATTCTTACTTCTAATTTTATGAGACCAAGATCTATGCTAGGCACTTTTCATGCGTCGTCTTATCCCCATACTAAGTTTTGCAGGAAAGTATTGTAGTTATTCAAATCGGCACTAAACCTCAGAGATATTCAGTAACTTGTTCAAAGTCACACAGCTCACACTTAACTCCAAAGCCCAAGATCTTAAATGCAATGTCTTGTAGCTTTAGGTGGACTGTGAAGTCCCATATTTTGCATAAAGCCTGCTCTTACATTTGCATCGACAGATTGCACACATCTCTCTCAATGTAAATATTTTTAGTCTTTGGCTAATCTTTTCTTGAATAAAGAAAATAAGATGTGTTTTGGCAGGTCCCACTACAAAGTTTTCTTTTAACTTAATAGATTTATACCCAGGATGTTTGCTGGAAACAGAAATGACAGCAAAGAGACAGAAAATAAACCTTTAAACAACAAAATCTTTGTCAGGAAGTTTCATGCGAGCTTTTTCTAGGTTCTGTTTCACTGGAAAACCATGCCATAGGAATGGTTCAGAATATTTATCCATGGTTTATCTATTCTGTTTCTAAGAAACAGTTTTCTGAATCCAGCTCAGGAAAAGGTCAGCTGCTTATCCTTTTTCTAAATATTCTAAGAAGGAAAGTTTTAAAAACCACTACCAGGGGCGCCTGGGTGGCTCAGTTGGGTAAGCGTCTGACTTCGGCTCAGGTCATGATCTCACAGGTCATGGGTTTGAGCCCTGCGTCAGGCTCTGTGCTGACAGCCAGCTCAGAACCTGGAGCCTGTCTTCGGATTCTGTGTCTCCCTCTCTCTTTGACCCTCCCCTGCCCACGCTATCTCTCTCTCTCTCTCAAAAATAAATAAAAACATTAAAAAAATTTAAAAACCACTATCAGTACTGCTTGGGAAAGTAATATGGGGTTGTCATCAAGGCAGTGTGGAATAATAAAAAGAAAAAAACTGGATGAATTCAGTTCCTCTGAGTCCTGGCCCTGTCTGCTTCTTATCAGCTGTGGGATATTGACTTCTCTGAACGAACTGAGTTCTGGCCCTGTCTGCTTCTTATCAGCTGTGGGATATTGACTTCTCTGACCATCAGCTTCCTATTTTAAAAAATTATGCGTTTCTACCTTAGAAGGTAATTGAAACAAAATGGAAAATGCATATAAAGTGTTTAGGGAAGTATAAAATGCTACACAAGTAAAAGGGACTCGATCATACAGACACAACTAAAAGCCAAGAAAAAAGCAGCTAGTTAACTGTTTTCCTTTTCCTTTCACTTTTCCTGAGTTGATTTAATTGATCTGTTATTCAGTTGGAAAGACTCTGAAGCAGCGTTTAAGAAGCAAAATCTTTTTGACAGAACCCTGAGGTTTAGCTGAGTGTATTCAGGACCTGAGGGGTATTTCATGAGTGAACTAAGGCTTCCCATGCTTTTGTGAGATTACATAACTGTTTCATATTCTAAGATTGTAGAAGGCTGTTTGTACATCTCTATCCTCATCCTTTGATCTGAAATTATACTTTCATTTGTTCTTTAAGCAGTATTTATTCCCAAGAGCAGCACTGGAAAAAACTGGGTATCGCGATTTAAAGTTTAACTTTATAAATCATGTGTATGTTATTGGGAGTTTTGTGAGTTTAGAAAAGTTGGCAACAGGGGCGCCTCGATGGCTCAGTCGGTTGAGTGTCCGACTTCAACTCAGGTCATGATCTCTTGGTTCGTGGGTTCAAGCCCTGTGTCAGACTCTGGGCTGACAGCGCAGGGCCTGGAGCCTGTCTTCGGATTCTGTGTCTCCCTCTCTCTCTGACCCTCTCCTGCTCACTCTGTCTCTCTCTCTCAAAAATAAATAAAACCTTTAAAAAAATTGGCAGAAAATGATATGCTCTCAAACCATTGCTGCTTCAACTTAAAGTTCTAGCATGGTGTCTTTGGTAACCCCGTGAAAACCATGTAACTATTGATTCAGTGTTCATCTCTCTTTGTTGGCTAGTGGCTTCCCTATTTAGACTCTGCCACTCTAAAAAGGCTTTTAGTTATGAAATATATTTGTTCAGTTCAACCCCAGGTAGCTCACATTCATTTGTTTGTAAGTGTGTGTGTGTGTAAAACATCTTTTAATATCGTCTTAGTTTCTCAAGTTGGAAAATATTGCACTGAACATTCTATCTTTACTAACATCTCTCTTTCCCTAGTCTTTAAACTTGCTGCAGGCAAATAAAATTCTTTCCCCCTCCCATCCCCTGGCACATAACCCACAAGAAACAAGAATTGGCCTTTGCCAAGAGAATCATCATCTGCATTCCAATAAAGCAGAGTTCTGGCCAAACTAGGTATTTATAACTTTGCCATAAGGAAATTGGACTTCTTAAAGCAAAATCTTAACTTCCAGCTTTTTTTCAACATCAGGTAACGCAACTGGTTGACAAGGCCATGAGTACTGTCTGTCTAAACTTGGTCAGTGACCAGGTGAATAAAATTTAAAAAGTGAGCATAATGGTATCCAGTTAAATACAGTTTGAGATATACATGAAAAACCAGTTTCATCAGGCTAAAAATTATAAAAGGAGGTCTTGAGAAGCCTTGCTAATCTTTAAAACATGAGGCCATCTCTCATTGCTTTAACCGTAAGTTTACATTTCTGCTAGTCTGCATATTCCATCAATAAAACATTAAATGGCAAATAAACTGAGACTTAATTATGGAGATAATGGTGTGAAGTTTTATTTATTAATGAGCTTCATTGACCCAGTTCAATCTTCAACTTAAAAATTCAATCTTTTAATACCAGCAAAGTATAGTTGTTTTTTTTCTAGCTCAATCATTAAGAATCAGTAGTCTTTGGGGGCACCTGGGTGGGTCAGTCTGTTAAGGGTCTGAATCTTGATTTTGTTTCAGGTCATGATCTTGTGGTTTGTGGGTTTGAACCCTGCATCAGGCTCTGCACTAACAGCACAGGGCCTGCTTGAGATTCTCTCTCCCCCCACCTCTCAAAATGAATAAATAAACATTAAAAAAAGAATCAATAGTCTTTATTGGTAACACCTGAATATAATTTCAAATAAAGGTATGGAAGCTAAACATAAAGATGAAACAAAATTCTCAAAGATTTCAGAAAGAAAGCCAAGGCTCCCTTCTTCACTCATTAAATCAGTGGTCAATTCAATGAAATCTTCCAGAGTCTTGTGGAAGGGGATGGAAGAAACTCTTCAGAAGACTGAGAGCCTCACCCAGGAAAGAGAGCATGACAGAAGATCCTGGAAACACCCCTTTTTGTGTTTTTTTTTAAAAAAAAATTTTTAACGTTTATTTTTTTGAGAGACAGAGAGAATCAGATCATTAGCAGGGTAGGGGCAGAGAATGATGGACACACAAGAATCAGAAGCAGGTTCCAGGCTGTAAGCTGTCAGCACAGAGCCCGATGTGGGGCTCGAATCCATAAACCATGAGATCATGACCTGAGCCAAAGTCGGACGCTCAACCAACTGAGCCACCCAGGAGCCTCAACACACCTCTCTTTGACAATGGGCAGCCAGCTTCTTCAGATTTGAGGTCTGAACTGAAAGTTAGGGTCCCTTTATTACTTTTACAGATAAGTAAAGAGGCTTATATCCCAAAAATGATCTAAAAAAACATCAGAGGATGCTTTCTTCCAAAACCCACTTATCTCTGCTCTAGAAGCATAGAGGGGAGCACAGATAAGTGGGTTTTGGAAGAAAACTTTTGGTGATCTTGTTGATGACACAGTGCAGTATAGTTGGGTGTCAGTGGTCAACTAAGTCTGGGATATTTTGTAACTAAACCCTAAAAGAGTGCCTGGAGAGCAGAGTGGTTAAGAACACAGGTTCAGAATCAGACAGACCTGAGTATGACTGAATATTCCAACTCTATCACCTGCAGCTGTGTAAACCTGGGAAAACTACTTAACATCTCTGTGCCTCAGTTTTCCCATCTGTAAAATAGGAAAAATAAAAGCATTTATCACATAGGGTTGTTGTACAGACGAAATGCTGTGCAGAAAGCATTAAGATGATACCCAGGAAAAGAAACTAAAGCTGTTATTATTGGCAAAATAAAGGCTATCAGAAGTCCTATAGTTAAAAAAAAAAAAGAAGAAGAAGAAAGAAAAGAAAAGGAAAAAACCTGCTGATTTTGTTTTAACATAATGTTCCTGAAACCAGTTTGAGTACTGACTAGCTTTCCTTTTTTAGTGGAGGAAGGCACAGGGGCATGTGTAATGATATAAAACATCGATATAAGCCTGTACCACCTGTGTGTGGTACAGGTGAATCTCCAGCCCTCTCCTTGATCAGCTTGGGTGCTTAAAGCACAGGAATTTTCACACACAGAGCAAGCATTGAACTACTCCATTAGAAGAGGGAGCAATGATAACTGACGTATAGAATAGAGACAAATGCCTTTCCTTCCTGTCCCTTACTAGAGCTAACTAGCATAAACTTGGTCATCTCTTCCAAAGCAAATGAAAAGCAAAAAGCACATGGCACCCCCAAAAAGGTGCCACAACCGAACCCACAGGCACAGGACGGAGTGCCAAAGGATCTCGCCCAACAAATGTGAGCATCGGTGGAATAAACACTATGGAAAAAGATACATTAGAAAATCTTGATCTGTCTTCAGTTTGCATGGCAGGTGTTCCATCCTATAAAGCTTCAAATAAAGAAATCCAGAATATCAGAATCAATATCAACATTCGCATATAGAGTCCCAAATGTACATTTCTGATAGACTTTTCTGTCACCTGTCACCGTACTTAAAGCTGACTTCGTAGGCTGATGAGCTTATCAAAATAAAATCAGAGAATAATTTGTCTTCAGTGGCAGCTTGGTTAACTTGTGGATGCTGTAAGGTATATTCTTTTTCCTGTCCCCTGAAATCTCCTTTTCAAACCCTACTTCTTTTTTTCTGAAGTAATTAAAAGGATTACTCTAATTGCTAATGGCTTTCCCCTTACAAAAAAAAAAAAAAAGGAAAAAGAAAAAAGTAGAACAACACATTCACCTACCAAAATTAGGACTCTTGGGAAAAAAACTATAAACTTTTAGTTATAAGATGAATAAAGTCTGAGGATCTAGTGTATAAGATAGTGACTATAATGCTAAATTATATAATTGATAACAAAATATAGTATAATTATAATTTGCTAAGAGAGTGAGTTTAAATGTTCTCCCCCCTACCACCCACCCCCTAAAAAGGTAAATATGTGATGTGTTAGTTAACTTGATGGAAGGAAGCCTTTCTCTCTGTCTCTCTCTCTCTTTATACATATATATATATAATATATATATATAGACACATTGTACACTTTAAATCTCTTACAATTTTGTCAATTATACTCAATAAAGCTGAAAACAAAGCAAAACAAACTAAAAAATGAAGGCTGTTGTATAGGCATCTGAAAGGGAAATCATACACTTAACATGAAACTCACTGGCTATGAAATCTGTCTTTCTAGAACTTTCCTGAATCCCAAATGTTGACACAGTAGCTTCCTTTAAAAAACATACACTTCTATCTGCAGGGTGGAAAGCAGGGCACTCCTAAGGGCTAGGAGTGCAGGGCAGAACACATCCACAGACTCGCACTATGACGGTTAGCATTCGATGCACTAGGACATGCCATGGGGCCACAGAACACCCAAACCAAAGGAGGATGGCTGAAGCTCTAAAGCCAGCTGCCAGGCGGGAAGAGGGTGTTGCTCACACTGCAGCAGCCACTGCCATTCCCGGTCACATGAAGCACACTCAAACAGTAAGACGTACCACTGGTGGTCCCCGTACCACTGCCCGAGCCAGGTCCAGGGGATGAAACCACAGTCCTGTAGGTGGGTGGTGGTGGGGGAGGTGGGGTTGCTCTCTGTCCCAGCCCAAAATCTTTGGGAGATGAGATTGTTTCTAAGTAATCATCTTTAATGAAGGTCTGCTCAGCAATTTTCTTCTGGACTTCTTCTAAATTGAGCGGCGATGGTACATTGCGAGGAGGACCAGGGGGTCCTGGGGGGCCCGGGGGGCCTGGAGGGCCCGGGGGGCCCGGAGTTGGGGAGTCAGATGGGTTGTCTGATGCAGCTGGTGGGGACACCACCTTTTCCCTTGGAGTCAACTCTGGAGTAACATGTTCCGGGGACGTATCAGAAAAATGGACCCATTTCTCTTCAGCATTAACAGCAACAGACTTGGGGGACAACACTGGGCCAAAAATGCTGTCCAAGTCATTGATTGATGGTAGTTTTTCAATTTTGACCTCTGTGGCTGACTGGTCACTTCCTGTGGTTAAAGTAGTTGATTTTTAACTTTAATAAACTTTGTGAGTATTATTTGTATGGGGTAGGGGTGGGAGGGGTAAGGTAAAGAACAGTAAATAGATTGCCTTGTGAGGTGTCAACATAACTAGATCCGAGCTGAATAGGAGGAGAGAGTTCCCTGCCTCCATAATGTAAGCATCATCATTTTATGTTGTTATTTTACCCTTTTTGCTGGGTGACCCCAATTAGCTATTTTTATCACCACTAAAAGTGCTGAGTGTGCTGCCACTCTCAAAGGCTGATCACAAGAGTGCCAAGTGTGATCACTTTGAAAAGGCTGCACTTTGAGAAGGCTCACAGAGTAGAGTCTCTGGAACTGCATTCCAGAAGGGAAGTCCCTTCTGAAAGTCTGGCCTACTGAAATATAGACAACATGGTAGAAAAACAACTGATAGCTGAAAATCACCCTCATACTTGAGAAAGACTGTCTACTCAAGCACGTTCAAATGTTTGGGGAAACTAATAATAGCTGTTAGTTCAAAAAAAATCATAATTAGCTGTATATCCTCTACCCTAAATACACCAGAAACACAGCACAAAGATTATTTAAAGGACTATCCACACATATATATTGACAAACACACACATATACACCGCATATACAACACATACAGGTTATTGAGAAGACATTTACTACTTATTAGAACTATTATTACATACTTGCTTAATATGGAGGAAAATACCAAGACATCTTTATAATTTCTTTTCTCATCAAGTCCAACCTGTTAATGTTGTAGGCCATAACTGCAAGATCCATCCATCCAGAGTCATGAAACAGAAAAGTTTCTGGCCTAAAAATTAGCATCAGCTAGCCCTTTTCATTCTTACCAGTAATAAAGGGAAAAAAATGAAAATTATATTCTGCAGCTTGGGCAGGGAATGCTTAGTAAAAATAGCAATGTGAAGAAGTGCCCTTTAAAAAAAACCATTGAAATTAGAAGCTATTCCCTGAATAATTGTGAGGCATGAGCAGAAGTAACTTTACCTTGAAAGAACACATTGGCTCTAAGAACTGGCTTAGTACTTCCATATTTCATGTTTCAAAAGAGTTAACCTTCCAGGTTCCAAGGCCACAGATAAATGGGGTAGCAGTTTGCATGTCCCACAATATTTATAATTTTGTCGCTGGTAGAGTTATTTGTCTCTAACAGATTTATGATAATATAAGGAGCCAAAATGATTTGAACTTGGAAACACCTTTACCTGTGACACTCTGGATGACTCTTCATTGGGTTTTAATCAATATAAATTTCAAAAATGACTATGCCTTGCACTTGGTCTTCTTGATAAATACCTACTCTGTAGCTATCAAGCTCACCAGGCTGCATAAATAGCAAAGGATGAAGCCGCAACAGAATTCCAAAGGTGAAAAAGAACCATATTTTAAGGGTCCAGACACGTAAAATAGCAATTACTGCTTTTGACGTTTTGCCCAATAATAGATTATAAATTGCATGAATATCTAGTAGTTATTTTAATGGAAGGTAAAATGTGCCTTAGAAATTATCTGTCCAAAGGCATGTGGCAATTCCTTGCCATATTTCATTATCCTTATACCTCTCTTTGCCATGGGAAGATAAGGATTACTGGGGAAAACCCCCCACCCCACAAGCTTACCCATATGCTGCACATTCTATGTCTTTGTAGACTTGACATAGCTCTAATTTGTAGTCTTGATTCTAGGGGAAAAAATGATCGGTTCTTGGGACAATAAGAATTGTGCCTTGAGATTTTGAATCTGTAAATCATTAAAATGAGATCCAATGAAGTGAAATGCCAAATAAACAAGGACTTTTGATATTGAGATTTTTTTCTTCTTTCATTTCACATGGAAACATGGCTCTCATTCAACAGATGACACAGAGGGAAAATTAGTTGAAAAAGAGAACCGTTTTGTGAAACCTGAGAGTGAAACTTTGAAATAAATCTGCATAGTAAGTGGGAATGGATAGAACACTAAATGGAAACATTTTCATGCTCAGTGCCTACAGCTTCTGACACATCCATATTGAGGTCCAGGGCCACCGCGGGATGGCCGTATCATCCCAGAACAGGAAAACCAGAAGCTCACCTGGTGCAACTGTTAGCGGGGAGCCTGTTCGGGGTGGGGTTGCTGGTACATTTTTGGGAGGCAGTGGTGGAGGTGCTGCAAAGACACAAGAAGCCAAGCATTATTGATCATTTTCTCCCTAAATCACACAATATTCTGTAGGTCAGCAGGATGTGCGCTTTCTTTCATATTCCTGCTGTTGGAAATGTTATAACCATTAATGGTCTACATATTTCTATGTTCAGGGCTAAGAAACTGAAGCAGGACCCATTCAGATTCTTCCATTTTATGATAATAAGAATTTGTCAAAAGAATGTCAGATAAAAATAATGTCATTATTTTTTTCATTCTTTTTTAAAAATTTCTTTAACTTTTTTTTTTTTAAGAGACAGAGAATGAGGAGGGAAGGGGCAGAGGGAGAGGGAGACAGAATCCAAAGCAGGCTCCAGGCTCTGAGCTGTCAGCACAGAGCCTGACACAGGGCTCAAACCCACAAACTATGAGATCATGACCTGAGCCGAAGTTGGACACTTAGCCAACTGAGCCATCCATGCACCCTTTATTCATTCCTTTATTTGACAAACTTCACTCACCAGCAAAGTTCTATATCCTATACTAAAAACTAGGGGTAGAGGAGTAATAAAAGGAGCCTCTGTCCTCAAGGAATTTATGATTGAATGAATGATTGTAACAGATGATTACAATCCAGGGTGTGGTTGAGGAAATGAGAATTATCTTGGTAGAAGCTCAGGTGAGGGGTCAAGATAGTATAGTCAAGATAGCCCAGGTTGAGTCTAGAAAGATTTCTCAAAGTTACATATCTTATGGGTGCCTGGGTCGCTCAGTCAGTTAAGCATCCAACTCTTGATTTTGGCTCAGGTCATGATCTCATAGTTGTGAGACTGGGCTCTATGCTGGGCATAGAGCCTGTTTAACATTCTCTGTCTTCTCCCTCTTCCTCTGTCCCTTTCGCCCCTCAAAGAAAAATATACATCTTAAATTTTAGACATTTTTGAAAGTCTAAAGCAATAGGATTTGGAGCAAGGAAGAATATACAGATTCTCTTGGTAAAAATTATGGCTAAACAAAACCCCTGAGATAGAAAAAACATTGATTACTGCCCCAACCCAGAGATTCAGCCTTATGAACTGGACTTGTCATTTTGTGAGCGAAGTCAGGGATTACTATTTTAACAGGTACATTTATTTTCTTATTCTTTTTTTTTTAAATGTTATTTATTTGGAGGGGGAGAGTATGAGCAGGAGAGGGGCAAAGAGAGGGGGGACAGAGAATCACTGACAGCTTTGGCACTGAAAGAGCGAGCCGGATGTGGGGCTCGAACTCACAGACCTGAGATCATGACCTGAGTCAAACTCTGTTGTTCAACCGACAAAGCCACCCAGGAGCTCCTTATTCTTTCTTTGAATGTATGTTTTCCTGTCACCCGCTATATTTGGTAGATTCTGAGTTTACACTAATCTCATAAACCAGCCCGAACTTCCTTTGTGAATCTGAAAGTTGCCCCATCTTTCATAACCTAAAAGCAGAGTGGGCCAGCTGGGCCCCGGCTGGAGAGCTCTTACAGTGCCCTCTCCCTGCCTGCACTGGAAAGAGCCCCTTTCTGTCACTCTACCCTCCCCTGACTTCATTTAATTTTAGAGAGCATCCTGTCCTTCTATACAACAGGCATGGCTAACGTGCCTAAAAGCCCAGAAATACGTGGTTCCTGATCTTAGTTATGAGCTTTGAAAATTATACCTCAAATGGATCATGTTTTACTATAGAAGCTGAGAGTCAATCAGGGGCTCTGTTTTTGATTAAGGTTCTCTGCAAAATTCGAGATGATAATCAATAAAAAAATACATAAAATATAAGAACTTAATAATTTAAAATAGCAAATTTATGCTGCAACCATGAAATGAGTAAAATTATACAATACATATCGATTATATACAGCAGCCTTTGCTGTGCTAAGGGTAACCACAGCACATAAAACTCATAAAACTCTAAAAATGTCAATAATTGGTCTTAAAATCAATACATCATCTACATAAACATTTCATTTATGGACTTTCTTGGCATCTAGGAGAGGTTTTCTAGGAATAATCTGGATGGCTCAGTTCCTAAAGAAAGCTTTTCAAGGAACTTAGAGCTTTTTCACTGGCTTTGTTTCCCAGTATCATAGAGAAATGTTGAAAATCACACCACTGGGGTTCAAATTCTTTCAAAAACACATCTTTGAAAGTTTAGATGTTTAAAATAGTTATTGGTGATGCTGTTTTTCCTTTCCTGTTTTATGAGGGAAATATCTTTGGAAAGACCAAGTCACCTGGATTTCTAGCACAATCCTCAGCAAACAGCCTCTGGAGCTTCCCTTAGGAATCTCCTTGGATAATTGCTATGATTCTTTTTAGGACCTATAATGCAGAGCCTTGGGAAGGCTGAACTGGTAAAGTATTAATTGGTGTGTGTATATAGTATTAATTCTCCACAAAGGGGAAAATACTCTCAGCATTCCATCTCACCACCAATCATCTTTTTCTGAGACTCAATTTTCTTCCTACAGGCATTTTAAGGAGTACTTTTCACAAGCACATATGCTATGAGAAGTTTACTGAAATGAGAACTCAAGAAATCCATCAAATTGCGTGGCTTGACCGAATGAACAATCCATTCAGGCCCAATAGCTCAACACACCACAGGTGAAGGACTATCAGCATCTTCAGGAGGGAGGGGGGTGGGGGGAGGGGTATGCTGGGGTAGCATTGTTGAAGGCCCTGCTTTAAGACAAGTTTGTCCTGACCTCTTACCTCAGCTTCCCACCAAATAGCATCATTTCCCTTGCTCTCCAATTATCCCTCTTTCTTCTCAATGTGTCCTTTCTGTTCTATGCATCTTCCTAGTCCTATAGGACTAGCAAGACTATTTGACTTGTTCACCTCTGTGTTGTGTGGTAGCCCGGCACCTGGGGCATGGTGGATTCTCTAGCTCACTCGCTTCTCTGTCTTCTATGTGCATGTTGAATGAATGAATGAGCAAGCCTATATGATGTCAGAAGAGGCTGTGATTCAAAGTTAATAATTTTAGTATATTATTCTTGCCTTGACAAACTGCCCTAGACCCCTTTAACTCTAAAGCCTATTAGAATAATCTCTTTTCCGGGGCTCCTGGGTGGCTCAGTTAAGCATCTGGCTCTTGATATAGGCTCAGGTCATGATCTTGCAGTCGTGGGATTGAGCGCCATGTCAATCTGCACTGAACATGCAGCCTACTTGGGATTCTTCCCCCTCACCCACTTATTCTCTCCCTCTCTCTCTCCCTCCTTTAAATAAAATAAACTTAAAAAAAGAATAACATCTTTTCTTAATATTATACAATCCAAATGTTGCTTATGTATTTTTAAGAGTTGCCTAATTTTACTATGCAGACAGACAGTAAAATGAGTCACTTATTTTCCCAGACAGAGCAGAGACATAACTTACTTCCAGTGGGAAAAGGCCTTGTTAACTTTGGCGACTCGATGCTTGGATTAATTGGTTGGCCTGAACCCCATATCTCAGGCTGATCTAAAAGAACTGGAAACATAAAAAGAAAATTTCCCAGGGTGAGTCCAAAAAAGAAACATTCATGGATTTTAGAACTTAAAACTTCAATTTAAAGATGAGTTTCACAAAATTATCCCCCTCTTGCCTTAGTCTTAGCAAAGTAATTTAGAAGTGTGTTGTTCCTCATTCTTTTCAACCAAAGAATGGAAATGGCAATGGTGTGTGTGTGTGTGTGTGTGTGTGTGTGTGTGT
>NC_043707.1:88380610-88513855 GCF_006229205.1 Suricata suricatta
CCCTGTGGTTGATTAGTGCCATTTTCAGTAGAGGAAGTAAAGATTAAAGGGATTAAATAATGTGCCCAGGAGATACCTGGTGGAATACAGGGGCTGAGATCTGATCCTGAGTGTGCATACGTGACTCCAAAATACAAATTTTACCCCAGACCTTATAAGTTAGTGATGGAAGAATTAATGAAACGCAGTGAGAGTGAGTAGATAAAAAAGGTAAGTGTAGCTATTGGAAGAGCAAGTGTGGAAGAGCAAGTGTGCTTGGGCAAATGCTGGAATTTTGTAGAACTCTGGGGGGATGAAATGACCTCAAGCAAAAGCAAGTCAAGGGCCCCTGGGTGGCTCAGTTGGATAAGCGTTCGACTCCAGCTCAGGTCATGATAACGCCGTTCCTGAGTTGGAGCCCCGCATCAGGCTCTGTGCTGATAGCTCAGAGCCTGGGGCCTGGTTCGGATTCTGTGTCTCCCTCTCTCTCTGCCCCTCCCTACCCTCTCTCTCAAAAATAAGTAAACATTAAAAAAAAACATTTTTTTAATGTAAAAGCAAGCCAGGTTCATGGACAAGATCAGGTGTGTCTCTCCTCTCCACTAGAAACACAAAGATGGTCTTAGTTATATTTTGTTTTAATATGAAAGCAAACATTCTCCAAAGATGTGAAGCAGCATTTTTTCCCCATGGATTTGATGTGGGACACCGTCTCAAATTTAAGAACTGTTTTCTAGAGGCACCTGGGTTGCTCAGTCAGTTAAGCAACCAACTCTTGTTTTCAGCTCAGGTCACGATCTCACAGTTCATGAGACGGAGCTCCGTTTTGGGCTCTGCACTGACAGTGCAGAGTCTGCCAGGGATTTTCTCTTTTCCTTTCTCTCTACCCCTTCCCCACACTCTCTCAAAGAAACAAAACTTTTTTAAATAAGTTGTTTGTTTCAAAAGAAACAAACTTTTTTTTAAAACCAGGAACTGTTTTCTATTTTGTAAATCATATTTCCACACAGTTATGGGATTCCTTTACTAGGTAGATTCAAACGCAACAAATCAAATCCCACCTTTGCTTACTACACACTTAGGTCATTAAAAGCAAAATTGATCATAGTTGAGTTAATAAGACAACTGTTAGCCATCACAAGGCCATCTTTATTTAGGGATTCTAAGTTGTAGACATTTAAATCCCTAAAGGCTTATTTAGGGATATTCCTTATACATTTTCCTAAGTATATCATTGAAAAATATTTGGATGCAGTTGACTGCTAGCAGCCTTTCAGTATCTATTCTCCACTTCTTCTACAGTTAAGAAGTTCTAGCTGGCCATATGGCACTAAATTCTCTCTGATTGGGTCTGGTTAAAGTGATGCGTGTCTCTTCCAGATTTTGCTTTCACGAGAATTGGCAGCGAGTTCTACTGGTTCTCCATGTCCCCCACCCCCCATCTCCACTTTATTCCCACTGCAGGATGATGAGAGCTGGAGCAGCTCCTGTGGACCTAGAGATGAAGGCCACGGACTGAGAACAGCGGAACCACCCCACCTGTCCTGTATTGTTTACTTTGAGATTGTTAACATACGACAGAAGTAAAATTCCGTATTGTTTAACTCCCTGTACCTTGGTGTCTTTGTTATTATAGCTTAGTTTACTCATTATGCTTTCAAGTTCTGTTATCCTTAACAGTTAAATTTTATTTCTTTGCCCAACAGTATAAAAATATAACATTTTATTAATACATACCCTACTGCTTTTAAACCAAATGATTATTATTTTTTTTTAATAAAAACATCCTATATCACCAAACACAGCTACCAGAGATATATGCATTGGACATAAATACATTTCAGGAATAGATTAGACCCCTTTTATAAAAAGTTTTATTTATGTCAGCAAGGTATGTATTATTTATAGCCATCCAAAAAAGATGGTTAATTTAAAAGCATTAAATATTTAATTCTAGAAATAAATGTTTAATGGGTAAACCCAATAATAATGGCTGAGTTGATTATTTTTTTTTCCAAAACATTTTGTTTGTAAGTTGTTCAATGATTCAAGGTCATTCCTGGGTCTTGGCCCTGCAAGGGAGTCTGTGGTGAGCAGTCCAACTGACACCTCTGTTGATAAGGTGAAGAAGAGAGTAAATGTGGTCAGACAGGCTAGATCACAGTGACAGTGACTGTGACCGGGAGTTTAAGGTCTGGGTCTACACCGATGGCTGTTTGGCCCCAGAACGCTATTCCCTGATTTATTCCCAGCTATTTGTATAGATTTGCAGTAATCCTTACTGACCTCTTTGGAGGAGTGACTTTGTTAGTTATTTGATATTTCTGGAAGTGAATTTTTAAATCCTAAAATACTAGAGGTTTGTAAATGAAATGCTTGTCCCCATAACACACTTGGATCAGAACTTTTCTTTCACATGAGGCTCTGATGGTACATGGGCTCAAAACACATGCCTTTCCTCTAGGTAAGTTATACTTTAATGAAAAGAAAAATCTATAGCGATACACATTTTTCCTACCTTCTGTCTTCTGTTCATCAAAAGCTGATTCTAATGGAGGACCAAAGAGGGGAGCAAGGGCCGTAGTGTCATCTGGAGGCTTTTTGCTAAATTACACCCATTAGAGCAAAACACAAAGAAACGGGATATTAATGCTAAAAATACATGCAAACTTTCAAGTACTTTTCATGGTAAGGCAGATTATATGTGTGTGTGTTTGTATACATGTGTGCGCATGTACAAGCTCCCATGGGAGTATATGTAAGAATGTCGGATGTACTATGGACAAGAGAATTGGTAGGAAATAAGATCCCTAGTTCTCATTGGGGTATGAATATAATGGTCCATTAGAAATAAGCTGAGAAACTCTTTCGTCATCATGATTCTCTATACCCAGAAGAGATAATATGAGAGATAACAGTTTACTGCAAAGAATTTAGTCTCTTCAGATCTTGAATACCATTTATATTTGTTTGCATCACATCTCTGTATTGTAGTTAATGCAGCTGGTGATTATGAAAGTCTGGCATAGGGAGGGTAAGTGACAAGTCACCTAGGAAGTTTGTGTTTAAATAAGAAACTAGGTCCTACTAGTTTCTAATTTCCATCCTCTCTCCCCAACCAATATTCACAGACTAGTTATAACCTCCTAATATCTTAAATATACAGCACATGTCAGAAAAAGAAGAACATTGAGAACCAAGGGGAAGGGAGAAAATAAGTTAAATACTTGTCCTTTCTCTTAATTATTACTTAAAATGATTATTTTTAAAAGCCTGCATAATCTTCATTTCTTCCCAGACCCGATTCCCCTCCCTGGTCCTGATGAGTTCTGTGTGTGCAGTGGGAGTAAGAGGGAATGGGAAGGGGGGCAGGAGAAGGAGAGAAAATGAAAAGAATCCATCTTTTAAATAAAAATAGTAGTATTTTTGGAAAACAATGCCCATTTGTACAATAGTTAACCCAAAGAATAGACAATGCAAAATACAGTTTTGCCAAAAACAAAAAAGCAAAATAGATTCTTTTGGTACATGACAGGTGAAATGTATCACGAAATTGAAGCCAACAAAATGAGCTATGCTTCATAGGGAGATATAATCATATATTAGATCTGCATTCCAAACATTAAAAGATCTGTTCATATAGACTTCAACTTTCCCTATAGTGAGGGGCCTGCACATGCTGATGTCACTTTGATGACTATCCAGTTCTTCTGTAAGTGCCTCCCTCTGGCTGCACTTGTGAGAAATGATAATACCCCTCAATCATGCTATGGACTCACACATATGAGCAGGCCCTTTATTCATAGAAGTTGAAAGCTTAACTAAAGGAGATCTGCTTAATTGTTCACAATGGGTGATACCTTACATAAAACACAACTAATGTCTTCCCTGCTCACCTCGTCAGTTCTGGAGTTGGTGTGGAACGCCTGGGTCTTGCCACTTCTTCACCTGATGTACAGGACAAAGAAACTTTGTAGGCATATTTTCACTATTCCTTTCTTAAACATCTTCTGAGCTATGTTTGGAAACACTTAAGAGATTTACGTCCCACCAATAAGCAACTCAATATGAAAATTTTGTAAAACAAACGCTCTACCCCAGCAATGTAACAGCCACATTTCAGACATATGTAGTAGCATTTTATCTGGCATTTGCAAAACCTAATTAACCAAGGAATTACCATGATAAGCTGTCAAACAGAAGAGTTGTATACTGCAGAGTTTAGCAGAGTAGCCTACCATTCTTCAGTGTCTGCCGCCTTGAGCAGTCCTGCTTCCCAATTACCATAAGAGAATACTAAGCCAGGCCATATGTACATAGTACAGGAATCCAGCATTATTTGCCTGTTCTTTTCTTGAAATGCCAAGAAAATGTTATATCTTTAACGAACAGTCCTGAATTTAGAATTCCCTAGAATATGCTATATACAGCAGAGGAAAATCATCCCTGCATATATTATAACCTGTATCACATCACTTTGGGTGACTAAAATTTTTGTATCAGATAACATTATGAATGGGTAAGTTGCATCTACCTTCAGTTCCTTCTGCCCCTCTTCTCTCCCCACCTCCATCAACAAACACGCTTAATTAAATTCATTTCTAAACTCAAATGATACAGCAAGAGTTGACAAATATAAGAAGAAAGTAGCAATACTTTTCCAAAACCATATTCATCTTCATAACTTTAATATTAATTATTCAGGACCCACCAGGCCCCTTTATCATTACAAGATTTCTTTGCTGTAAAAGTAAAACATTTGTAAGCCTTAAAAATCAAGCCCAACAGTCTATAATTGAAATGTATACATATATATACTCCAAGATCCAAGGAACTATTTCTTCTTTTAAATTTTACTCTATTTCTGGTAGCTAGGATATACTTACTGGATAAGTTCCTTTTAATTGCACCCTAGAATTAGAAATAGACACTATAAGGTTTAAGACCACATATATGTTATGTACAATATGTATATTTCTTTCATTGCAATTACACTGAACTCAGAAATGCAGATGGGGAAAAATGAAATTTTTCTCAGAATTGCTTTCAAGTTGGAAATTGTACACACACACACATATACATCAGCTTTTAATTTTACTCAAGGTTTAGAGAGAGAAAGGAAGGGTAAATTAGAAGTCTTCTGAACCAGAAAAACCCTTACCTGCATATATTTGGTAAACTAAGCAAATATTGAATAGCTCAATTAAAAAATAACCTTGAAGTCTATCAGACAAATATATCAAGTTTAGCATATGTTTGATGTTTAAAAATTATAGAATGTATTAGGAGTATTGTCTGATTTTATTAAGGTGGGGAGGTCCATAAGTTGTTAGTAAACAACAGTCATTAGTTTACTACTGTAATTTTTAAAGATAGAAGTAGCATATGTTACAGGGAAGGAAAACTTGGAGGCATTACCACTGAAGGGGCTGTTTTAATCACGGAGCCACGGAACGTCATTCCCTCCCACTGCCCTTCCCACCTCCACTTCTTTCACTTGTCTGCCATAGGGCCCACCAATCCACCAATTGAAAGTCATCCTTTAGCTCAACGCATTGTGATTCTATAGGAATGCAAACAGCCCTGGCAAGAATTATTGGAGAAGGTATGGTCTAGTTTTTATAATACTGTAGCAGAAACTTATTCTGATAACAGAAAGATAGATTACATAAAACTTTTTGATTCAAAACTGCTATGAAACGTTCTTAGCCTGGGGTGCTACCAGAAAAGTAGAGCTCTGGAAGGGTGGCATCATGGGCTTGGAAGGGCCTGCCTTAGGAGAATAAGTGTGTTGGGGGGGGCGGCGGGGGGAGCAGGGTGGGAAAGTGCAAGTAGAGGAAAGTGTTCCAAAAGGTATGACCATGTGTTTGGTGGCTGGTCACAGATAGGTTCTTTTCTCTCAAATAATGATGTGAACAATGCAGGACCAGATGTAGTGCCTCTCTAACAGACCCAGAAGAAATTTCTTACCTTCCTTCCTAAGGATTTCACAGAATTTTCTCTCTCATTTTCAATTCATTTATGATAGAGGAGCAACTTCAATCTGAGCAAGATTTCACTAGATGTGTTCTAACGAATGGCTCAATCTTTTACTTCGTATTTCCTGACTTGTCTTGGCTAATAATATAATCTGTGTGTATGTGCCATTATAGAGAATTATTCCATTGTTAGTAAAGATTTTTTAAATAGATTTTATTTGCTTTAATAAATGAGCATTTTAAATTAATATGTCTGACTAAGTTAACATGCTTTTTAAAATTAATAAACAGTTAAATTAAATATAGTGATTTAAATCAGCTACAGTCATTATGGGAGTTTGGATATAAATTGGATTTTGGAAAGTAAGACTCTATAGACAAAAATAACAGGAGATCAAATTGTTTAAATGGAATTAAAATGTTGTTCTAGGTTTTGGGACCTCAGAGAGTCATATTTTTATGGGTCTGAAGTAAGATACCAGGCACTACTTCCAAGTAGGCAATCACAAGTTTGGCACTGAGAAAACAGAATTCTCCTGGAATTGTGAGACCTGAAACCCAAGAGACAGGGGACCCCAGAGGCTGTATCAAAGACCTTTTGGTCTCTCTATTATTACAAATGTTATACTCATGAAACCAAACAAGGTATTAAGCTTCTTTTGTATTCATGGGTTCTAGGTGTATCAATTATTACTAGAAGTTCATTGTTGAGAGGCAGTAAACAAGAAGCCCCTGTAACATATTTATTAAATACTCCTCATAAATGAACAATCCCCAGTTAAGTGAGAAAGATATGGCAGAGATAGGCAAGAAAACTCTGTTGTTTAGAAATTAGGGAGAATAAAATAATATCAATTTAGAAAGGAACATATATTCAAATGATCAACAGCAAATCAGCAGCAACAGAAAAGAAAGTCCCATTGTCAGCTGGATCCAGCATACAGCTCTTTGATGGCCTTAGAGTTGCAGCATGGCAATCTAGAGCAAGGTTAAGGTTATGTCGACCACACAAACCACACTCAGGAGAAAGCCCACTGAGTTAAAAACTCTTCTCTCTTGTCCTTACATGTAGATTGTGAATAAATTGAATTCATTTTGAATTAGTTAATTCCCTTGTTCTCCTTAAAAAAAAAAAAGAATAACTTGTCATAATCTCAGATGTCGCCTAACTGTTGAGTAGGAATCACCCACAACTAAATATCAGTCCTCGGAGGTGTTATCTTTGATCATTGGCATGTGATTTAAACAGAGAACCACCAGCTGGTCAGCTGGGCCAGAGCATTGACCCCAAATAATAACCGATTAATCAAACTGGCATGTGTTCAAGGAGGGCATTTCAGAGGGTGTTGTTTTCAGATCCATTTCCTCTCTCAAGGCAGATGGGGTTCATTTCAAACAAAGCAAACACCCTTCTTTTTGTTACTTTAAATTCATCATACTTTTCCACCTGAGAAAAGTGGCTGATTTTTCACTTTAAACAACGCAAACTAATACTGATTTGTCTTCAGTGTTATGAAATACAGAATTATGTGATAGCCTAGTACTGACTTGAAAACATGTTTCTTCCTCACAAGATGGAAATTATGTTTATATATTATTATGTGTCAGTGTATACTGACCAACATAAATTATGGTCCAGGAACTTACTTCAAATTCAGGCTTAAAAACAATGTAGCTTAAAAAAACTTTCTTCATAGTTTCTTTATTCTTTATTATCACTTTGCTGTAAATTTCTATGGTGCTTTCTGGCCAATCTCCAGGCCTTGCGTACACACACACACACACACACACACACTTTTCAAACTTAGCACTAGGGTTGGGATACTTCTATATAAATTTAGTTTGTTATGGAAAAGTGCTCTGATAATCCTAAAATACCTTGACTATGACCATTGGCTTCCAACCAGTAAATCTAATTCATCTGCTTCATTCTTATTGGGTTATCATAAACTTAATGGGAAGCCAAACCTGGCTACCCTGCTTTGACAACAATTTGCTCTATACATGTTTAAGGTAAAAATGTTGAGAGTTCTTACCGGGCTGCGCCTCTGTGATCAGCAAAAAGGAAGAGAGAACAGATACCTAGTCAGAGAATGATGGATCAGTCAACAGGCTTGGGTAATAGAAGATTTCATAAACAGCCAACCAAACATACACTCCAAGTAATCAGAACGAAGAAAGATAGGCAGTCATCGTGCCTGTGGCTTATTTAAATCATAAAGAGACTTTGGAGAACCCTAAAGAGAAGCTATCTGTGATAATAATATAGCTTTGTTAATGAGGTGTACTCTTTTAGTGAAGTGTACACAAGAAAAAGACAGAAACATACAAGAAAATTTCACTGAAAGCTTTGAATGTTTTGTCATAAGGAGTTTATCTCCAGATTATTTGGAGAAGAGGTTTAGAGATGAGGTACTACAGAGGAAAGTATTTCCCCACACAACAGAGTGTTAGCAAACACCACAGACATAATGTGTTTCCCACATGATTTGGAGTAAATTGGAGCCTCCCCAAATCAGACAGCAGAATTAGAAAGACCTCTTGTTTGCCTGGCACTTCTCTTTGGTGTCCTATGGAGTGAGTGCTGGTGAGGACTTTTTTTTTTTGGAAGTGTCTGTTCTTGGCCTGGTGATTCGGGCAGTCTCTACCAATGGGTAGGACTGTGATGGAGAAGACAGGAGCCCCTGACAAGCACAGATGGCAGTAATGTAAGCTGTCCAGCATCAGTAGAACAATGGTGGACCAGACATACGATTTCTCTCTTTCATTTCTCAAACCTGGTTTATTGCTGCTATCAACAATCTCTGATTACCCTCCCTCTGTAAAGTTTTTCTGCAGTAAGAAGAGTGACTATGATGTGAATAGGGAAAGAAGTTTTGCTCAGAGTTTTGCTTTCAAAGTATGGGCTACCCCATGAAGTTACTAGAGGTTATCTGGGACCTAGTATTGTCCAAATCCCCAGATCCAGGCCAGAAGCGCGGATATTTAAGTATCCAGAAGGTTGCTCCGATGAACAGGACGGTTCTACTCTCTAGAACGTAGACAGGAAACAAGTCTCTAGTGTTTTATAGCTGGGAGGCCTCCATGGATACCTGGTCCAACCGCCCTTTTGAAAAAGCAGGGAAAGTGAGGCTCTGAGACACTCAGCTAGTAAGTGGGGAGAGCCGGAGACAGAGTCTACATCTCCGGCTCTTACATTACTTTGTCAGAGGGCTCCTAAAGCAGAGAACTATGAATGCTTACTTCCTGTCTTGAATGTTCTGTGACAAAACTCCTCACATTAGACATGGTTACTCTGGTCAATTTTACTTATAATAATTTAGAGTTTCTCATCTGCCTTATTTTTCAGGTTCTGCTCCCTATTTTTCTCACCTTTCTTATACATTTGTCTATATGCATGGATATAATTTACATTAAATCAGAAAAAACCTTATGAATATGTATTTCTGGGCTTAAATTCTTTTACTAATTCATAGTGTTTTGAAAGAAATTTACTAATGAAAATTTAGACTTTATAATTCTTTTAATGACCAATTCTTCTCTAAGAAAAAAATGTGGGAATATATAATTTTAGCTTCAATTTTATGGCAAACCACTTACTTTTAATGTAGCATAAACTACAGCAAAGAGGAGATAAAAAGTGACACGAATTTCCCTAAGATGAAATTATGAAAAGTAATGCAAAAATAAAATGAAGATTGCGCCCATACAGAGGGAGAGCCTTACTTACAAAGAAACTTTATTCATTTAAGATTATAGAGAACTTTTCAAAATAATTTCAAGTACATTAATCTCCCCACATTAAGTCACATCTTAATTTCCAATGAGTTAAAAACCTCTATTTTTAATCAACAATTCCTGTTCGTGTTTTTTTTTTCCTAGCCAAAGACAACATCATAAGATGGCATTTCAAAAGGTCCACTTGCAAAATGCCTTCCTCTGGGAAAAGCTGTTCAAGTTCATACAGTCACAAGCTTATTATCCAGAATCAAGAAGAACCAGCTAGAAGCTGAGGAGAGGAAAGCCTATTAAGAGCTATTTGAAACCTTCAAAAAAATATTCTACACGTCAGATTGAAGGACTTCATATGTATTAATTATCACCATTGAAATGCATAACGCAGTTATAGGCTGTGCTGAACAACAATTTTGTCAACAAAATGTGAATGAGCCAGGAGAGAAGGGCCTTTGTCTGTTAAAAGTTTTATTTTATTGCTGATGCTAGGTCTTCCAGCACTATGTTAAACAACAGTGGTGAGAGTGGACACCCCTGTTGTGTCCCTGATTTCAGGGGGAAAGCTCTCAGTTTTTCTCCATTGAGGATAACATTCTGGACTTTTCATAAATGGCTTTTATGATGTTTAAGTAAGTTCCTTCTATCACGACTTTCTCGAGGGTTTTTATTAAGAAGGGAGGGATGTTGTATTTTGTCAAATGCTTTTTCTGCATCTATCGACAGGATCGTATGGTTTTTTTCTTTTCTTTTGTTAATGTGATGTATCACATTGATGGATTTGCGAATATTGAACCAGCCCTGTAACCCAGGAATGAACCCCACTTGATCATGGTGGATAATTCTTTTTATATGCTGTTGAATTCGATTTGCTAGTAGTATCTTGTTGAGTATTTTTGCATCCGTATTCATTAAGGATATAGGCCTGTAGTTCTTTTTGTGTTGGGTCTCTGTCTGGCTTAGGAATCAAAGTGATACATGCTTCGTAGAATGAATCGGGAAGTCTTCCTTCTATTTTTATTTTTTGGAATAACTTGAGAAGGATGGGTACTAACTCTGCTTTAAATGTCTGGTAGAATTCCCCGGGGAAGCCATCTGCCATGGGCTTTTTAGTCATTGGGAGATTTTTGATAACTGATTAGATTTTTCACTGATTATGGGTCTGTTCAGATTTTCCATCTCTTCCGGTTTGAATTTTGGTAGTGCATGTACATTTAGGAATTTGTCCATTTCTTCTAGATTGTTCAGTTTGTTGGCATGTAATTTTTCATAGTAATCTCTGATGAATCCTTGTATTTCCAAGGGATCTGTTGTAATAGATCCATTTTCCTTCATGATTTTGTCTATTTGAATGGATCAAGAAGATGTGGTATACATACACAATGGAGTACTACATGGCAATGAGAAAGAATGAAATGTGGCCATTTGTAGCAAAATGGATGGACCTCGAGGGTGTCATGCTAAGCGAAATAAGTCAGGCGGAGGACAGATACCATATGTTTGCACTCATAGGTCTAACAGGAGAAACCTAACAGAGGGCCATAGGGAGGGGAAGGGAAAAGAGAGTTGGGGAGAGAGAGGGACACAGATCATGAGAGACTGTTAAATACTGGAAACAAACCAAGGGTTGAAGGGGGAGGGGGAGGAAGGAAGGGGGTGATGGTCATGGAGGGGGGCACTTGTGGGGAGAAGCACTGGCTGTTATATAAAACCAATTTGACAATAAACTATTATTTAAAAAAAAGTTTTATTTTACTCTTTCTCATTTCCCAAGAACTTTGAAGCCTTTTAGCGTTCTACCTTTACTCTGTCAATATATAGAATTGGCTTCAAAGGTGTAAGGAAACTCATTTGTATCTGGTCTTGATATATTCTATAAGCTGAACACGACGTGTTGAGTGGCACTCAGATGGGTGCAGGGTAAGGAATGGGGTGCTGTCTATAAGGGCACGTGTCTTTCACAAAGCTTTGGTGAACTTGCCATTAACCGGGTGCACCCAGGCCTACCTTGCAAAAATGTGGACCTAATGTTACCAGATCTTCAGAGTTACTGAGAGAAGCAGTACATTCTGATTTTTTAAAAATTTCAAACATTCTGGCTTTTAAATAAATGTGAGCTACAGTTGTTTTTAACGGCACAGCCAAACAAAACACTTATTCAGTTGTTCAGAATCTGCAGGTGGCCAATTTGTCTCTGATTACAGGCTTCTGTATCACAAATATAAACTCTCAGTAAATTTTATCTACTGTTCTTAGTACTTCACCTGATTAATTCAAACAGGGACTGTGCAATTGGTCCATTCTTTTTCTGAACAAATTTCCCATGTTCCTATTTAAATATTAATTGCTCAATTCCTAGATTTCTCTTGATCTTCTGATACATTCCAGAGAATGTTTTGGAAACATTTTATTATTCCCTCTACTTTTATTTTGGTGTTCTGAAAAGAAACAACTCTTACTTTGTACCTTGAGGCTATTTTCAAAGTGGGCATACACTAATAATTTCTGATTTGGTCACTAGAATGAACATCTTTGGTAGGAACATGTTGCATTTCTAAAATGTATATAATTTGCAACATGAATATGCCTTCCTAAAATAATATTTCAGCCCATGTCTTCACAGTTTCCACAGTGTCCTTATTCCACACTAGCGTTGCTTTGTTATTTTTTGCACAAAAGGATTAATTTAAATTCAGCCTACTAGGACACCTTAGTCTTAGCCAATGCGGGTGTTTTAAGATGTTTATAAAAAGAAGTAACCAAACACAATATGTCTTGCTCATCAAAATCACTAAATCAGCCTCAGTTTTTGAAGCTCATTTGCTAAATTCAGTGCTATGAGGAACCAGAGGAAAATGCGTGAAAAACTACAAAGCACCAAACAAATATTTTTATACAGGCTAGTAACAGTAAATTCAGTGATTCATGTTAGAGCTTTTCTAGGAAATAATTAGAATATGTGATCGTTATGCTTATTATTTAGATTCCAGCCAATATTCTTACTTGCTTTTAAATGCTTATGGTGAAGGCCAACTATCTGGCAAACACTTCTCCCCCTTTCCACCCCCTGTAGGTGTTTGTATATATTTAAATTTATTCCAGTGAATACCTAGCATATCCAATAGGACTTGGTTGAGATGATCTTCTGAATCTCCATTTGGGAAGAGAAACAAAGAGCCTGCTAGATGTCATTAAGACTTGACCAAATTGAGGAATCAGCAAGATGGGCATTTCCACAGAAACATGAGGCAAGGATATGGGAGGGATACTCACCCTTGGAAACAAACAGCTCACAAGGAAAAGGGTTACTTGTAGTGAAAATTGCTATGAGGACAACAGGATGGAAACCAATGAGGAACAGGGCATTTTTAAGTCACCATAGGTAAACTTCAGGCCACACGATTTGGTCAATATGTGAAGTGGCCAAATTTGGATATTTCAGAGAAAGATTCAGCCTCAAGAATAAGTGCAGTTGACAAAATGTAAAGAAAGGCTACTAAAGCATACCAACAAAACTGTATGACACAAAGTATGTGACACATAGTTGACTCTCAATTACTCAGAGCTGGGCCACTCATCTTTGTATGAGCAAAGTGATAATAACAAGTGCTTATTTTATTTTTAGACACAAAAAGACATTGGGTTCATATTTCGATAAATTGTAATATTTTGATCTCTTCTTTCGTTCTTCTGTGTCTTCCTCCCTCCTATCACCCTGACTTCCCACAAGTGTGGTATCCTGCAGGTGGTGCGGAGACTGCCAGGCTGGGGACAATGGCCAGGATGACATGTTACAGCAGTTATTGCAGTGTCAACTTAGGTGAGGTGAGTACAACTAACCACCAACCCCTTCTCGGCACTCATTAACATGCAAACAGCATTTCCCTATTTCCTAATCAGCCGTGTATCAACATCCTGGGAACATGTTCCCAATACGCCAGGCAACTGAGAAGAGAACATTGAATTTTTTTTTAAAGTAGATCTGTCTTATTGTTGTCCTAATATAAACAATGATGTAGGTACATCATGGCAATGTGTGCTACCACTAAAAATCACCCACTGATACTAAAAAGGACCGTGGAAGAGTTGCTTTGCACTTTACAAAGATCCTCTTTTTCTGTCTCTGACAACTCCAGGAGGGGACATTTTTCTGATTAAATGAAAAATTAAATAAAAAAACCAACTTCCCTCTTCTAGGCCAGCTTCAGAAGCCTTCATTCATGGATGCTATCATGCTGTGCATTAAACAAGAAATTAACTTAAAAGTGTTTGCCTAGCTTATGGTATGTATGTGGAGCTTGACTAATGCAGAAGCTGCAATAAATAACATTTAATACCTAAAATATTTGGTCACATGCCTGTTTTTGAGGCAGACATAAATCTTTACAAAATTACCCTGTGGCCCTTAATAACTGGCTTGTAAAATCACTTAGCAACCGACTTCCTTTTTTCTGCACGGGCATAATTAGGCCTTGTCCTGGTTCACAAAGGTTTGTTTTTAAAATTCAAAATCCTGTTTAGGTGTTAAACACAGTCAGTCATTGGTTATGCAGATGATGAAAGTGAACAGAGTAAATAACGTTTGGCCAAAATGTGGAAAGGACTTATTCCTTACCGGACTTTTCCTCTAAAAAGCGTAGCATGGGGAGGAAAAAGAAGAGAAAAATGAGAGAAGTGAAAAGCATTTTCAAGAAGCAGCAGCTCAAGCCTCAGAATAACCTCGCTGAAAGCAGCTCTCAAGGAATTGCTCTTTAATGGTTTCCTCTGCGTGTCTGACACAGTCATTCGTAAGCCATTGGCTCTGGCTTGAAGAACGGCAGGATGTAGCATCCCACAATGTGCTACTTTGGTACTGATCATTTTGAACTACAAGCATTTGAAAACAGTAAACGCAGGGAGACGCTTTCTCTGAACAACGCTCATTGTCTAAAGATGAATCCTCCAAAAGAATTGTCATCAATCCCCTTCCCAGGGGTGTTCTCAATCAGGAAGGACTGACTCATAGCATGGAGAGAAACCAGGAGTAGATCCAACGCCCTGACAAACTTTGTCACAAACCATCCTTCCTGTCTATTCTTCTAAGGGCTCTTTCACCTTTCATAAAGATCAGATTCTCTCCCTTCAGAGGCCGACGTCCCCTCCCCTAACTCAGAATTCCAAAGCCACCTCTTTCAGTTACTTGTTCTTCCTGGGTGTTTCCCATGTATACAGGAAGTGTACTTGTTAATATACTTCTGTTTGCTTTTCGTTTATAAACCTTCTTTTTGTTAGAGTCCCAGCTGAAAGCCTGTGTGGGCAGAGATAAAGTTTTGCCTCCCCTGTAAGTTCAGGCTGTAGAGGGCACTGGTGTGGCCTCCAGCTGAGCACATCATATCCTCTCTTTTGAATGCTTTTACCAAATAGATTTGTGCCTTGAAAATGGAAAATTATGTTTTGTGATTTGGAAGATGCCATTACTGCAATGCAGCTGAGCATGGTCTTAAAATGAAAACATGAGTTGATCCAGAAAGTTCAGTTTTGTCAGGGAATCTGGTACCCATCATCGTCTCTCAAGATACCCTGGCTAGAATCACCAATTCTTTCAAACCATATTTTATGTCTCCCCACTCCCCAGGGACATTAGCAAATTACTTCCTAGTGAGCTCCTCAGAATGCTCCTTTATTTCCTCGGTGACTGTCTTGCTGAGGGCTTCATCATATCTGGCTGATGGTAGAGTCCCACTGGCCTTGTATACGCACTTCCTGGCTAACGGTCCTATTTCCAGTTTCATCTCCTAAATTCATCATCTGCTCTACCTCCAGAGTTATTTTTCAAAATAGTTAAGTGAATATATTACTCTGTCCTTCAAAAACCTCCCAATCATACAGAAATTAGAACACATTTGCCATTCTGTGTCAGTTAGGCCTTCACCATGGGCTCCAATTTACCCTCACACCTTTACCTTCCACCACTGTCTGCAGAAGCCCATGCTTAACTGTGGAGGCTCCTGGCCGTCTGAATGTTCGCTCCACTCACACACTTCCCTGCCTTCTGCTCGGGCTGCCTCCGGAGCCTTCGACGCCTTCTCCTTCTCCCTCAATTACAATTGTACTTATTCTTTAAGGCCAAGACCTTGTCTTCCATGAGGCCTTCTCCAAGGTTCCCCATCAGAATCAGTTGTTCCCTTCTCTTGTTTGATCACAGCACATTCCTTTTGTTTAAAGGAACAAACTCATATTGAAGGTCTTTCTGTTTGCCTGGCATTTATTAGCTTCAGAAAAACATAGGTACACATTGCTAGCATATTTCTTACAGTTCTTATTTTGTCCTGTTTAATTTAGGTGTCTCCACTCGATTATTAACTCACAGTAATGGTCATGAATGAACTCTCTGCTATCCCAAACATAGTGCTAGGCACACAGGAGGCATTCACACATGTTTACAAATTCCCTTTCTGGGGGCCATTAAAGCACTATAAAATGTTTCAAGCATAATGTCTTTTAAAATACAGAAAGATGAACTGCTCTCTGAAATAAAGCTGAATTGTATATGCCTCAAGGGATGTGACCCCCCATTGTAATGGTTCCTTCACCAGTTCCTATAAATGTTTTACTTAGCCCCTACTTAACTGTTGGTCTCTCTGCTATTAGTGGCCCTAGGGTTGAATATATATTACAAAAGCTCCCACGAAATAGCACAGCTTTGTACAAACATTAGTATAGAGTTGTGTGATCAGATCTCGGGGAGTAGAATGTTCTCTCATAGCCAACAACTAATGTTGCAGAATAAATGTGGGTCAAGAGAGGCACTGACATTCTTGGTGTTTCCACCAAGAATGGTAAGTAGCACAGAGAAATGAAAGTTATTAAGGTCCATGTTCTCAACCTACAGACAAAAAGAAATTCTTGGGTTAAAATCAAATAGCTTCAAAGGTGTTGTCCTGGAAGGAGGAGCCGGAGCTTTTATATATTTCAATTAGCTTAACCCTTATTTTCTGGATGTCTTTGAGCAAGCTGTACTGTTCCTCAATTCCATAAGGCAGGGACATAGATTTGTTGCAGAATTGTAGGAATTTGTTGCGGAATTGTGGGAATGTTGAAAGGAATAAAAGATGTGGATGATACTGAGCTAATGTTTACTAAGAACTTAGTATTTCCTTTACCTTTACCTCAGTGTTCTTGTTATTTCTAATTTACCAGTGTGGAAAAGGAGGCTCAGATAAATTCCAAGGCTACACAGATACAAAGGAGCAGACCTGGGTCTGGTTCCCAGCTTACCTACCTCCCCAGATTGCGGTTGGGGTGGGCCTATGGCAGAGACCAAGTGCCCTAAACTGATTAACCACTCTCAGGGCATTATCAGCTAAAAGCTCACAGATCCAAGAGCCTGGAAAATAATCTTGGATCTTTCCAAAGAAAAGAGTTAAATATATCAGGCTTATCTATCAGAGCAGGTCTCAGAGAATGAGCTTTTCAGAATGTGAAGTTGTGTTTCTAGACCTTGGAATTGAACTCTGGTTATAAAGTAAATTTCTCAGCCTTTTCCTAGCATTAAATGTATTGTATTGAATTAAAATCAGAAGAATTAATACAAAGACACAAATGATAAGGACCCTTCCCCCTCCCCACACCTTCCCATCCCAGACTTTATGATGATTAAACCATTTTTATTCAATACATTGTTTTGCTTTAATTGTTAGCGGTTGCAAAATGTAGGCTATGACCTCTAGCTTTAGGATTTCTTCAGACTGTCACACAAATAGACAAAGAAAAAAAATACCCTATCAGATAATTCTCCTTTGGGGAAAACAAAGATATTTTTAAATTTAAAATGACCTCATAGCATCAGAGTTGATTTTTTTAATTGCAGAAAAGCTACTATGAGAACTGGGAAAGAGATGTATACCCCTGGGTGCACTTGTACAGAGAAACAGAATGAATGAATTTTCAGACTGGACAAAACATATACCTAAAATATAATCAGTGAATCATCTCTCGTGCAAGGATTTTCCTGTGCTATGGCTTGAGAAAGAATAATTCTCTAATTTGCAAGCCTTGTTGAAAGGCAGCTCATCCTTCCCCCAAGCCACTTTTTAGTGAAAGGAGTCATTCAAGTTAGGTCTTGTTGAAGCCTATATTTTTGCTCCAGGAGCTCAAAAGCAGCAACATTTACAACTGAACTTAGTTGAAGACGCAGAGCCGAAGCTAACAGAGGTGAATGAGGAAGGTATACAGCCAAGTTTAGTGATTCTCACACAGAGGCTTAACGCTCTAAGTACATCCTTGCACTCTTAACAAGGAACCAGCTGCCATGGGAATTTTTGGCATCAAGTTTCATTAGAGTGGAACCAAGATGTAAAAAACCAAGTCTAACCTATAAGCTTCTTCAGAGTCTGCAGCTGTTTAACCTTAAAAATAAGATGGCTGTATTTTGGATCTTTATATTTAATGAATGAGATTCGATTATAAATATAACCACTTCTTATCAGTGATGTATGACAAAAGGAGCAAATGAATAACTTATTCAGATATTTATTGGTGCCTAATAAAGATTAGATATTAGGCATATTGGTGAATAAAACAATAGGAACAATAGACAAAAAGGCTCCAATAAAGTTATTCTGGGGACCAGGGGAAGGAGATAGATAATAAATAATAAACATAATAAATAAGCAAAGTATTTGGGACTTCAGGAGATGATAAATGCAATTTTTAAAAGTAGAGCAAATAAAGAGGTTTGGGAGTGCTAGGGTAGAGAGTTTTGTGATCTTTCAATAAAGTAGTTAGGGTAAACCATTGAGAACATGACTTGAACAAACTCCTGAGCTTGAGAGGGATGTCACACTGTGGCCATTTGAGGGAAGGAGGCTCGGCGAAGGAGCCAGGTTAGAGTGGGATGAAAAGGAAGAGTACCCTGCCGGGTGGGGGTGTCCCCACCATGAAGTTCTTGAAGGCCACTGCAGGGACTTTGGCTTTGCTCTGTTCCAATGCAGTGTATGGCTGTCACTTAGCAGGAATTCTCCGGTGTGAGGGTTTAGTAACTGTTGGTTGCCGAGAAGAGGCACAGGTGAAACAGATGAAGCAATCTCAGAAAATGCCTGGATGTGACATATGCTGTCATTTTTTGTTACTCTTTGGAAGCTGATTTTGATTCCTTAAGTATCAATTAAAAAAAATAAAACAGAGATCAGTTTCAAATAGTTTAGGAAGTGGAAAGGGAGTTTGTACTGGGCAAAAGAGAGTGAGGACAGTCCCTCTTGCCTTCCCTGTCTGTTAGCCATTTCAGGACAAGAGTTCGGACCGGCTCACTGGCCCTGTACCACTGCCGCACTGGGAGCCGACTTCAGTGATGGTTCCTACCATCCGTGGGCACTGAAGGGCTATGTGTCAGACAGAAAGAAATCTCACCTATATTCTGTTCATTCTGAAATTTCCCCCAGTCGCCACGGAAACATTTTCTGACATAATGAATTTGAGAGATTCACATTCTAAGAGGCGTTTTTTCCCCCCCCTAAAACAATTAAAAAGTATATCCATTGTGGATTATTTCGGGTAGTAAAAAAATTCTCCTTCAAGGGACTTTTTTCTTATACTTATTTTTATACTATTATTTGTACACTTATAGAAACTCCTAAAGGAGTACAAAAATAAATATAATAGTGTAAAAACGATAAGAGAATATGTACCACTAAGTGCCTGAAACCTGAGGCTTTCGATTGACGAACAGGGGTGCCTGGGCAGGTCAGCTGGTTTAGGGTCCAACTGGCTCAGGTCCTGACTTCACAGTCCATGAAGTCTAGAACCTGCTTCAGAATCTGTGTGTGTCTCTCTCTGCCCCTCCCCCACTCACATTCTGTCTCTCCCTCCAAAATAAACATAAAAAATAATACTGATAAACATTAAAAAAATAGGAGAACAGACATCTCACTGGATATGCAGGATCAGGGGAAGAGAATTATGACAAAATACTGGCACTTGGAAAAGAAGAACACGTTAAGATAAACTTAAAAAAAAAGAATTTGCAAACTAAGAGAAGAAAGAGAGTTATTGTTCATATTATTCATCCATCCAAGAATGCAGAAAAATGGGTGAATTGCAAGGGGGAAAGATCAAAGAAATGGAGAGCCATAAGTCTGTTCTCCTTATAAAATAATGAGAGGAATGTATGTTGCATTTCATCATAGCAAAATACCAAGTTTCCATTTTGTTTGCCACAGTGAAGAGCATCCATCCATCTAACCAAGTATTTTCTAAGTACCTGCTACACGTCACTCAATGTTGTAGGTCTTGAGGGGAGGCCCCATTCATGGGATAAGAACCTGCAGGTCTGGGTGCTGGGTGACTTGTCATAAACCCAATGCTTACTGAATCGATCATAAATTATACTGTTACAAACTTATTTTCCAAATCGATTGCTTCATTACAGAGACCAATCTACTCTGATTATGGCCATTAGCTAATAAAAGTAGTTTTAAATTCAAACTGTATACCAGTAGGATAACAGAACCAAGGTAGAAGAACATAATGATATAAAAATTCGCCTTTTTGATTATAATTAATGCTGTAATTAAAAGCATGTAATTCAAGAATATCCTGCCTCTGGTTGAGGACATACTAATATTTTTATGTGTCAATATTGTGGTTATGTAGTCTCAACTAGATTTTAAGCTGGTAACAGAAATTGAGGGTGTTAGGTCTCTAATCCTGGTGATCATGTTTCTGAAACTGTCCTCTCTAATCAGATTTAGTTGTCTGAGATAGAACAAGATGGAAGAATATGGAGTTATGCATGGAAATTCTAATTCTTACCCCTCACAAAGTGGAGCAAAAAACCATGTGCTCAGAGGGTGTGACCAAGATTAATTGGTGAAATTATGACAAAGGTAATCCAGATTGAATTCATATTCTGCCCACTTTAAAGAAACTCAAAACATCCAATACACAGATTTCTTCTTAACAGCACAAAATGGGCACAAAAAGAATGGAAAAAAGTGCTATTTTTGTTTTAAAGGTCAGAAACTGGAAGCCACAGAGAATTTCGTAAGAAAAAAAATAATTAGTAATGAAGAACAAATATGGCTCAGGTATGAAATAAATTCTTCTTCGGTCCATGGCTTATTAGAATATAGGAAAGAGAACAATATATTTTGAAAAAGGAAGGTCCTACCCATTTCTTCATCTATCCTTCTCTGTAAGGCTGGAAAAAAAGTGACATCCTTTGTGCCAACTGGATGATTTTGGTTAGGGTGCCTGCAGCTGTGTCTGGATTGGGCTTCTCAGAATACACCAGGCATATGGGATCTGGTCACAGTGTTTGTTCAGCATTTGGAATGGGGTGTGGCAGCTTGTATATCTGGTCTAGATCCAATCCTGATCGTGTTTGCTCTCTGAAGCTCTCCCTAAAGAGTAGAACTGAAGCTCACCCTCTTCCCTCCTACCAGCTGCACTTGAGGTCTACACTGAGCTGAGCACTTAGCATCTGAATGCACTCCTTAGCCTCCCCTTGCACCTTGCAGCAATCTTGAAGGAATGGCAGTGTGTAGGAGACTGGAGCTCTCCTCCCCCACTGATGACTCTTTGTTTTTACTGAACTCAATGGGGTGCTGAACCTTCTGCCAAAGTGAGGACAGGAAAGGGGGTGGTGTTACCAAGCAGCAGCAAATTCACGGATTTTACTAACTGGCAGGCTAATTTGGGGGTGGCAGTGTGGGTGGGCCACCTGGAATAAGCAAACAGCACCAGACTTTCTCCAGTTCAAAGCATATTCCCCTCTCCCCATATTTTTTGATTAAATAACTCTGTTATGGATTGCAAAGCACCAGGAATAAGCTTAATCTAATAACTCCTCAGAACGCCATGCCATATTCTTTAATTCCTTGCAGCAATGAATTTTATAGGGGAAGGGGAGAAAGCACCAGGGCGAGGTCAACCCCTGCTCCTACATCATTTCTATCAACTCTCTTCTTAACTTTGCTCAAGTCCTCTCTATTTTTATTTTCTTTCTCATGTTTACAAGTCTCTCAGCTCAAAGAACAGTGGAGATGAAAGGGAACTGAAACTTAAAGAGCCCCTCCTGGGAGACAGGCACTTAATTGGGCATTTTGCAACATAATCTCATGTTCTCTTCACATCAGTCCTGCAAGAGGATGGATATTCTTGTTCCCATCTTATAGACGTGGTATCTGAAGCTCCATGTTAAGGAACTTGCCCATGGACACAGATAAGAAGATATAGACTCAAAAGCCTGTGTTCTTCCTACTCAACCAATGTCCTTGAAGGAAATGTTCTCTTCCTTGGTCCCCTTGCTATACCCGCAATCTGCTTCTAAAACAGAGATCTCCCACAGAGGCTCTTGAGTTAGAACATGCAGCAGAGTATTCACACTCAGAGGGATTTAAAGATAACGGAATTACAGACCCTTACTATGTAGATGAAAAAAACCTACTGTGTTTTTAACTTGGCAGAAAGGAGGCACATGCTGAAGGTCAAGTCCTGGTCCTCAGACCTTCAGCAGCCTCTCAATCTTTCTGAGTTGATTTCTTCTCTATAATGGGGAGCTCACCACCTCTCTGCCTGCTTAGTAGTGTGGCTGCTCATTCCATCTTTCTGATTATGATGGCATATATAACCTGTAAACCATTATTATAATAAATCTTCAACGTAAAAAATACTTGCTGATTGATAAGGGGAACTGAAATACAGGAGTCATATGAAAATGAGTTATCATTCCTTAACATTTAAAACAAAGCTGCATGAAGTCTTCATATAAAATAAGAGACTTTTAATAAGCTAGAAATCACACATGACACAGCACCAATTAAAGTCACCTGAACTGTCAGCTCAGCCTTGCTCTCTTGTCACACAGAATGGCACAGGAAGTACCATAGAAGGCAGGTTGTGGATTGAGGGGCAAGAAAGCCTGGGAGGCAGGCTTCTGAGTGAGGATCAAGAGCCTTGTGGGGCCCATCAAAGCAACAGCCTTCAGAGTGATAGTTTGTTGTGTACTCAGAAGTTGTGTGTGAAATGTTTTCGATGAGCTAATGAACTTTTTATTTTTCCCTTAGAAAGAGAGCCAATAGCTTTCACCAAAAGTAGTATAATGTAGTGGGTAAGAATTTTGAACTAGAAATCAGAACTTGGGTTTAAATCCCAGGGACTTTGCTTATTAGCTGTGACATCTTGGGTGAACTTAATACTTTCATGCCTCAATTTTCTCATCTGTAAAATGTGGGGAATAATAATACCAACCTCATAGAGTTGCTATGAGGATAAATGAATTAATACGTGTGAAGCATCTGACACATAGCACCCAAATTTTCGCAGCTGCCACTGCCACCACCATCACCATCATGAGTTTTCAAAGTGGTCTATGACCTTAACGATGTTGACAAGTATTCACAATGAATACTCTGTTGTTGTTCTGATTAATAATAGCTATCATTTACTAAGCATCTCCATTGGGCCTTATATACATAAATTTACTTACAAAGTTCTAAGTGCTTTACATGTATCACTTCCTTAATTCTTACATGGACCCTATGAGGTAAGCAGTAGTGTTAGCTTCATTTTATACTTGGTTAAGCCTTGACTGAGGCTTAAAGGTTTAAGCAACTTGCCCAGGGTCACATGAATAATAAGCACAGAGCCAGAACACAAATTTCGTTCGGACTTACTCTAGAGCAAAAGTTCTTAGTATAGAACTAAATACTTGTAGTTCAAGACAACTTCTTGAGGAAAGCCAGCAGAGATTCGTGGCTTACCAAAGCAACCAACATAAAGGCATCAAGGGTAGCACATGTGAAAAGGAAAAGATGTTACAATGGCAAGAATGAAACCATAGCATTTGTATTTTCACTTCCAGAAAAGCTGTGGGAGCCACAGGTTTCATAATAGCTAGTGAGCAAAACACATGGCTGACGATGGGTCAGAGATAGCGTTCCTTGAGGGATCTGGGAGCAATGGAGGTGTCCACATCTGAGACCTGGGGAGCAGTGAGGGAGCCAGGAGACTCCAGTGGAAGCCAGAGGGGAAACAGAAGGCTGTAACTCCAATCTGGAAACTGCAGTGAACACAGGCAGGGATTTGGACCATTAGAGGAAGTTAGAGTCTGCATGCATCTAGAGACATTGTTTTCTGATAAATCGTAGGCAGAGTGTTGGCAAGAAGGTTGGATAAAGTTTGCCTATTATTTGTGATATTAGCCCTCAGTGCCTGAAAACATGGTAAGTGCTTACCAAATATTTGGTGAATTGATTTGAAGTGGGAAACAATGTCAATTCCACACAAAATAATTTAATGGGGAATGCACAGTATAGGATCCCATCTTGAATATTAGCCCTCAACACACTCTTCTGAAGAAACACCATACTTGTTTAGGGGATTTTTATGTTACTCAAAACAACTGAGGAATGTTTCAGGAATTTCCTTCTAAACCAGTTCATAGGCACCACACAAAAAAATTACTTTATTAATTTGCCCAGTTTTATGCACAGGGTTATTACTGGTCTTGTCTCTAAATGGTTTTCTGGCTATTTGGGTTTCCCAATTTATCACTCTTAATGATATTCTTTAAATTGTGCCCTAGGCCTTGCAGGTCATCCTGACAACAAAGGACTAATCTCTAAATGTAGTATGCATAATGATACTTTATATGTATTAACTTATTCAACCTTCACAATAGCTCCATGAAGTACATACAGGAATTACCTTCATTTATAGATGAAGAAACCACAGCATAGGTTTTATAACTTGCCCAAGGCAACCCATTTAAGAGGTAGAGACCAGTTGTTTGAGTAATTATGACATTACTAGAGTAAGTGTCTATTTTCATCCCCCTCAAATGATCTAAAATGGAATTGTGGGGTATCTGAGTGGCTCAGTTGGTTAAGCATCTGACTTCGGCTCAGGTCATGATCTCATGGTTCATGAGTTTGAGCCCCACATCAGGCTGTTTGCTATCAGTGTGGGAGCCTGCTTTGGATCTTCTGTCTCCTTCACTCTCTGCACCACCTCTGCTCATGCTCTCAGTCTCTCTCAAAAATAAACACTTAAAAGGTAAAATAAAATAAAATAATATAAAACAAAACAAAATAAAATAAAATGGTATTGTATTCAACTGTATGTTGAATTCTCGTCTTTTTGCTTGTGTAAAGGCATATTTTGTTACAGTTTGATCTTGTACCCATTATTTTCTTTGGCCACTTTAAAAATATAATTTTACTTTGTAAGAACAATGCCATTTTTGAAAGATATAACGGAGTTGTGCTCCTACCCTGAATGTAGGGAGTGTGGTATAAAAGCACACATACGGAAGAACCACTCATGTCATGTCCTGGTTTCCATCTCCTCCTTTAGAAGGAATGATCTTATGTTGTACTCACAGAAAGGGATGGACATCCACAAAACCACCTTGTAAGGTAGGTAGGAGTATGTTATTCCTATTTTATTTACTTATTTAAAACTATATATTTATTTTAAGAGCGAGAGCAGGGAAGGGGCAGAGAGAGAGGGAGAGAGAATTCCAACCAGGCTCTAGGCTCTGAGCTCTCAACACAAAGCCTGAGGTGGGGCTTGAACTTATGAACACAGAGTCCAATACCGGCTCAAACCCACAAACTGTGAGATCATGACCTGAACCAAAATCATGAGTCAGATGCTTAACCAATTGAGCCACCCAAGTACCCCTGTTACTTCCTTTTTAGATATGAAGAAATGGAGACTCGAATAGGCTTAAGAAATTTGCCTAAGCAATACTGTTAGCAAGGGGTTCAGTTCAGGTCTTTCAGATTTCAATGTCTTTCCCACATACACCAGTTCCTTCAGGGCTTAAGTACAAAGTTTCTATTTGTGTTTAATGAAATATCAATCACATATGTCCAGTATGGAAAAAAAAATGGTCTTAAAAGCAGTTCCTTTAAAAGGTAGATCCAGTTTAGTTCAGAATTAAACTCTAAGGTATGCAACAGATCCCAAACCCCTTTAACTGAATTCAAGTCTCAAGAACCGAAATATGAAAACATAGAATGTTTTTAGAGCGGGAGACTGGAAATGGGAAGGCAAAGTCATGACTCTCAATTAAGGAAGAAAAAGATTTAAAAAAACATATATGTATATATAGACTAGTGTGGTGGTTAATTTTATATGTAAACTTGCCTGGCCATGGAGAACTCAGAATAAATATTATATTTCTGGGTATGTCTGTAAGGTTGTTTCTGGATGAGATCAGCATTTGAATTTGTGGGTGCAGTAAAGTAACCCCCCTCCTCTATGTGGGTGGGCATTATGCAATCTATGAGGGCCTAAATAGATTGAAGGCAGAGTAAGGAAGAATTCACTCCCTTTTCTGCCTCACTGTTTGAGCTGGAACATCTCATCTCATCTTCTCTTGCCCTGGGATTGGATTTACGCTACCCATTCCCCTGTTCTAAAGCCTTTGGAGTGGAGTGAATCACACCATTAGCCTTCTTTGGTCACCACTTGTCAGATGACATAACATCTTAGCATCCATAATCATGTGAACTAGTAATGAGGAAGCAACAATTGCAAAGTACTAATTGTGCATCAGATACTGTGACTAGGATCTTCTGCATGCTTTGTTCATGTAGTCATTTATTAAATAACGATCTGAGTGCCTAATGTACGCCATGCACTGTGCTAAGCACAGGGTACAAAAAGTCAAGGAAGATTTGGCCTGCTGGACATCAACAATAATCTGCACAAAAAGTCTATAAAGACTATCATTAACCTCACTTTACAGAAGAGGAAACAGATGCTCCAAACAATGATGGGGCTTTTCTAAAGTTACACAGGTAGAACTCAGCCGACCAAAAAACTGCCTACTATTAATCCACAATTCTAGAGAAAATGATGTAAACAGAGAAAGCACTTGGAAAAGGTGATAATCCTAGGCACCAGCATAAAGAAATAGTTATGGCATATTAAACCCATCATTATCTCTGGATAGGCTTTCTGGTCTGGCAGATTTAGGCAAAGCAGGGATCTCATGTCTCTCAAATTCAGTGGTTGTGCTTAGTGACATCTCCATGATTGGTGTGACCAACGTGGGAATATGTGACCAGGATGAGAGCACAGTTAGGTAAATCATTGTAAGGCGAACAGGGAGGCTGAAGTGTGCTACCAATGGATGAAAAATCAGAGGGTGGTGACACGCCGCAGTGTTCTGTCTTTGGCCTGGTCCAGCTCACGTATTTGTTCACTCACTCATCTACTCACCCTCACAAGCACATATTGAATGGCAATGATTTACAAAAGGCCCTATCTCAGGTATAGAAAATTTCGTGTGGACACCAAAAAGTACCACACAAATTTCTCTTCCAAAGGACTTCTTGTAGCAGCTGCCAGGGATGTGCTATAGGTACATCACTTCAAGATCTGCTTCAGCTCCAAAGAACCACTTCACCCAAGGTCATTCCCCTTCTTAGCTTGCCCATATCAGAGAACTGACTAATGTAGCAGCATAAAGATTATTCATGTCAGTCAAACTCAGGACAACTCTGAAGGGACAGTCTAGTTCTAGAGCTCCCTGTGTGGTCAGCTCAGACTGTTGCTAGGCATGCAGCACAGCTTAACTTCCCCTTCTACCCACCTTACCACATGGGAGTTGAACCCAAGGTCACTCCTTAATAGATAAGTTGCATAGTCAATGTGGAGTTGGAAAAGGAGGTGTTTTGTCCTTTGTTAGTCTTCTAAACAGCACAGCTACAATCAGGGACAAAAGTTACACAGAGATAGCATTTGGGCTTACTAACTTCTTTCAATAATGAAACAGCCTGCCTCAAAAAAGCAGTGTACTTTGCCAGACAGAGGAAGCACTATTACTACTGAAAGGGTCAGTATCAACCAAACAAGCTGTTATTTTAATGAAATTTGTTTCTGTTTATCTGCTCCTGGCCAGCATGTAGCATAGCATCACTCATATTTAGAATTTAGTGATGAGAAATTTTTAAAAGGAAACTTCCGGGATTCATTAGATTCTGGGAATACTATGAAGGTGAATGGGGAAAAAATCCATTTCCTGTTGAACTCCCAGAAGTAATCTGAGATTATTTAAGATACAGTGGCAGAAATTGTCAATACTCACCACTGTTCATTTACTACTTTGTAGTCTTTGGCAGAACTCTGCCAAAAACTACATTTCCCAGACTCCTTTTTAGCTAATGTGGCTATGTGACTAAAATATGGCTGGTGGTAGTGATGTTTGCAAGACTCTGAGTGAAACCCTTAAAGGAAACCACTTGCCTTCTATTTTCTCTTTCCTTTATCCCACGGTTGAAACATGGAGGCATTGATGCTGGGTAGTAAGGCAGCAATAGCCTCAGAAAGATGAACAATAGTTTCTGGGATCTTGAATAACCCCTGGACTAGGACTCAGTTACCTATCTGAGGCGCCTACCAGTTTTGACTTTTACATGGGAGAAAAGTAAAGCACTTATTTTGTTTAGGCTATTAGTATTTTCATCTGTATTAAAACAACTATACCAATATTCTAACCTGTACAGATACCAAATCAACAACTAAAATCTGAGTGCTGCTCATTCTTTGCCCAATCAGCATAGTATCAGGAGACTACAACACGAAAAGAATAGAAATTAACATACTTTGAGTTAACTCTTATATCATCCCTTAACCTTTTTGGTGCTCTGCCTTATCCTGGCCCACTTTTTATTTTACTTATGTATACAATTCAAGGGCTAAGGCAAGATCTGGACTGAAATTATGTTTATTTGTATATATAGTAGGCTTTTTGCCTGCAGTTAATACCTCGATTTTCTATGCTGCTGATGCTTTGTTTTGGGGACAAGTAATTTTCAGATAGGTTTATATTATATATACACATAGATATATATTATGCATTCATTCACTCAACCATCCATCCATTCATTCATTCATTCATTTATTGAGTAATTTGCCCTTATAGTGTATACAGGGAGCTATTCAAATAAAATAAGAGGAAATTCATGATAAGAGCTATCAACCTATCAAATGGGTTAAAATTCATTGATACATATTCACAGATGGATGAGCAGAACAAGTGAAATACAACTTAATCTTAATATTCTTTAAGAGAAATAGAAGTGAGAATTCCAACATAAGCCATTGTTAGGAATAGTTTACTGTTTGGAATTTCCTCTATTTCTATTAGTGTAATGAAGCTTTTGTAGCATAAGAACAATAACCAATGTGAAATATACTATATTATTATATTATAATAATATATTATATTATTAACTACTGTAGACTCTATTTCTCTTTTGGTACCTGAATTAAGTGTACATATACAAATGTCATATTATTTGGTTGGAAACATCTAAAGTTGCACAGAGGGTCTGCCATTTTTGTCATGGCACTAACTGGATTTCAGAAGTTTTTTTCTGTTTATCTGGTTCCGGAGATAACACACTGCATATGTCATTTCTCAAATATAGGTACGTGTGGGTTATCTAGAAGACATTAAGGATTCTAAAACCAAGAATATGTTCCCAGTTACAATCTCTTTTTGTACTTATGTATATACAGAAACACACTTACCTTTCCCTAAAGTAGCAATAACAGCTCATTCCCCTATACTAAATATCAAAAATCACAAATATTGGGAATCATAGTAATGGGCAGAGCTAGGTTCCCACATTAGAAGGATCAAGCCGAGGGTACAAGGGATGGTAGTGGTAGGGGATCTGAGAGTCCCTTAATTTGTGGTGTTGCTGGTATGCAGAAACAGCCTAAACTCGTAATTACTTTCTCTGGGTGTCCCCATCTACTTTTCCACTGCTTTCCCTAACTAGCGTCTTAAGCACATTATGTCAAGACGTTACCTTGAACATAGGTGTTGAGCTCAGGGGAAACAACCACTCTTCTTGCTGCACCATCAGCAACAAAGCTGGCGGGAGGGACATCTGCTAGAACCTGGGCAAACATATTCTTTCCGATAGAAGGGATTTCGTCTTTCCTAGATGCAACTAGCTTTTGGCAAATACATACTGTATGGCTGCTACTGTTTTAGGAATTTCTCTTTTCTTTGTTTTTCCTTTTTTTTTGGTAAGTTTTCTTTCACATAAACCTGTTCATTTAATCCCATGATCTTCTAACACTTACCCTTAGGTAGCTTCCAAATGCCCACTATGTGTATTAGATCCTACAGAAAAGTGGATATAAACTCGTTTCAGGAGCTTAGATGCATTTTTACAATTAATTTTAAAAAACAGTTCAGTAAGTGAAAAATGATTTGGAAGATATCAACTGGAAAGTCCAAATGTATGCACTTAAAATGCCCCTCTTACTAGAAATCAGTGGTGCTTTCTTCGCAAATAACTGCCTAAGTTAGGTTTCATTATCATCATCTCCAGGGAGGAAACTGGAGGCTCCCCTAACTTCTCTTGCTCCTCAAATGTTGAAGTTCTTCAGGACTTTGTCCTACGTTCCTCTACACCCCCTTCCTGGGGCAAACCCACATGGTTTCACTGTGGGTTTTAAATCTGTACTTTCCATTGCTGAAGGGAAAGAAAACTCATATTTCATGGCTCCTTCCTTCAGGGAGACATCTTAAAATAGCAGGTGGTATATAATTAAAAATCACCTGAAATATCATTTCCTGCAGTTGATTATTATTAACAATCATTTTATTCATCCCTAACAGTAGTGATCAAGACCATTATAAGCACTAAGCACTGCAGAAGTCATCATTATAGATTTTATTCATCCCAGGCAAGCAAATATTTATTCTCAAGGGATAGATGATTATAACTTCTTTAGAAAGTTTAGCTGAGTTTTTTTTTAAAGCAGTTCAAAAATGGTTCAGCATTTATTAACTACCTCTGTCGGCGGTGTGCTGTAGGAAGATGCCAAGAACATGTTAGCTGCTAGTTTGAGAACCTTCATCTGCTCGTTACAGCTATTTTTAGAAAACAGTTGTAGCATTTAGCAAACACCACTGAGAAAATACTGCACATGTTGGAACTCAGAATTCAGCAACTATAGAAATCTAGTAGATTGGAACTAGGGGAAAGAAGAACAGACTGCAGAAAGATAACAATTAGAATAATGTAAGTAAGGGCTGCCTATATTTTAGGTGCCTGAAAGATGAGAGTATTTAAAACCATTTGATAATAAAATATAATGAAGATTATGGATCTCAATATCTTTACATTATGATCTGTGATATTAGATTAATATTTTGGGGGGAGCAGAGCAATGAAAAGGTTGTTTTGTTTTGTTTTTTTAAGAAAAATAATTTCCTTAGTTTTCTTCCCATGAGTTTCTAAGTGTTATGTCATTAAAAAAAAAAGACACTATGATGTGTTTTTCAAAATCACTGTTAGTAGGGGGCCTGGGTGGCTCAGTCAGTTAAGCGTCTGACTCTAGATTTCTGTTCAGGTCATGATCTCACGGTTTGTGAGTTTGAGCCCTGCATCTGGCTCCACATTCGCAGAACTTTTTAAAGGGTTCTCTTTCTTTCTCTCTGCCCGTCCCCAGCTCTCTCTCTCTCTCAAATTAAGGAACTTAAAAAAAAATCACTGTTACTAAATATGTAAACTTCATATTATTTTTAAGTGCTTCAGAAGTAACTCTGGGTACTCTTTTCGTTATTTTTCCTTCCTTTTCAAATGCTTGCAGGAAAGTAAACCAAAAAGAAACGTGGTCCCATGCATTTTTGCCATTTTGAAAGGCACAAAAACTAAAATGTAAAATGAGCATAACTTTTTAAAACAGAATGAGCTGTTTAAAGTTTACATAAATTCATAAAAGGGTGACTACATGCCAGCCACCAGTTTAAGGAATTTCTGATCTATTTATCAGAACATAGCTCTCTGTCCAACCTCGTCAAAACTTGGCATAAACACCACTCACCACTGGTGACGGGGAAAGTGCAATGTTGCCTATCGATGCCTTCAGCTCATCCACGGTCACAGCACTCTTAACAATGTCTTTAGATTGCAAAGGCTTAATCTTGATATTGAATTTCTTGTGTGATTCTTCTTCCTCTTCCGATTCACTCGAAGAATAAAAATGCTTTCCTTTGGTAGGTAGAACACAGTTAAGGATACAGAACTCTTTTTTCTATTAGGAAGCAATGATGAGTATAAGACAAGAGTAACTGCATTTAGAGGCAGCAAACGTATCCTTAAATGGCAGGAAATCAAAGCAAAATACACAGACAAATGAAAGAGCAGATCAGGAAAGGGTTCAAATTTATTCACTTTTCCTTGGAACAAGCAAGCTGCAGGTGGCCATTTGTTACGTCCCACTCAGCACAAATACAGACAGGCTCACGGGAGCTACCCTGTCTGTGGAGAGAGGAAGGTCACTCTCGGGGTGATTTGTGATGAGTTCCAGTACGTCAGGGATGCTCTGCCCAGAGATGGTTTGTGGGGAGAGCACAGGTAAGAGCTATTTTCTAATCACGATAAATGACATGGTCATGTCAGTTTTAACAGACAACCTGGTACCCAGAATGTACACGGTCATTTCTCAGCACATTTTTCTCTTTCTCCTCTCTCTCTTTTCTATGAATAGATCAAGGCAAAATGCCTGCTTGTTAGTGATCAGGCTGTTCTCCGCTGTTTATTCATTTCTAATATTAGGGACAACAGGACTCGGGAAGCTTGGGCTATTTCAGCACCTTTTCAAATATCAGACTTTATCATACAGTTTTCTTGCAGAAAATAAAGATTAAAATAAAAATAAAATAAAGAAAGGATATAGCCGGGTTCCTCGGGTCTGATGCTGTAGCCTTCTTCATCCAGCTCAGGGGAGTTCTATAAAATATAAGTGCATACTCAGCATTTATTATCTTGACAATAATCAAGGAATTATTAATTTTCCTTCTAGAGCTTTCTATTTAAAGATATAGATGGGTTTCTTATTTTAACCTTTGGAAGTGAATGCTGAACAGTATATGCTTAGATATTTATTCAAAGATACCTGGAGAGCCTTCCTATCAGAAAAATAAACTAGGAATCAACTGTCAATGAAGGGAAACATTCAAAGAGAATTTATCATGCATTTCTTGTAAGCAAAGGACTGTGCTAAGCAATATAGGGGAATATAAGATGCAAATTATTTTTCTTCTGGTAAATTGAAAAGCATTTTGGTAGGCAAAACATTTTTAAAAAGTAAAATATAAAATACAGAACATGAAGGAGCCTGTGTAGCTCAGTCAGTTGAGCATCTGACTTCAGCTCAGGTCATGATCTCACAGTTCATGGGTTCGAGCCCCATGTTGGGCTCTGTGCTGACAGCTAGAAGCCTGGAGCCTGCTTCAGATTCTGTGTCTCCCTCTCTTTCTGCCCATCCCTCATTCACGCTCTGTCTCTCTCTCTCTCAAAAATTTTTTTAAATTAAAAAAAACCACAAAACAGAGGCGCTTGGGTGGCTCAGTCAGTTAAGTGTCCGGCTTCGGCTCAGGTCATGATCTCGCAGTTTGTGGGTTTGAGACCTGCATCAGGCTCTATGCTGACAGCTCGGAGCCTGGAGCCTGCTTCAGATTCTGTGTCTCCCTCTCTCTCTGACCCTCCCCTGCTCACGTTCTCTCTCTCTCTCTCTCTCTCTCTCTCTCTGTCTCTTAAAAATAAATAAAAACAAAACATAAAAAAAAATTTTAAAAAACCAGAAAACATCAGTGATAGGAGTTTGAAGGAAGAGGAAATTAGGGAAGCTTGAAAGAATTCAAGGGGTCTGCATGTGTCTTTCAGAACAGATGGAGAAAGTGGAAGGGAGTTGGTGATAAAAAAGAGGCTGTAAGGAAGAGACACCAAGACAAGAATGGACAGGATGGTTCAGATGGGGAAAGAGTGAGGCAACAGCCAAGATGACTGACTGCACAGGAAGCTGCACAGTGGGAGAACATAGGAAACAAGACCATGGCTGGCCAGCACACTGGAGGAAGAGGTAAAACTTAATGTAGCTGCTGCAGTTGTCAATTAAGGTACAAAGTAGCATCTTAAGGTGTTTTGGAAGCATGCTTTAGGAATAGACTACGGGCAGAAGAGACTGGAGAAAGGAAAGCTCATTCAAAAACTTCTATCAATTTCAGGGAAGATGTGCTAAGAATACAGACCAAGTTGTTGTTGGTGGTAAGTGATGAATCAAAGACTTTGGTAAGGATAAGTTTAGTTCTTTGTATCATCCATCATAGGATAAAAAGGAGAGGGAAGATTCAAGGAGACTCCAAGATTTCTACTGTTAAATCCTCGGAGACTGCTGGTATTCCTGACTGAACAATTAAAATAGCAGGCATTTTTAAAGAAAGGAAATATAAAACAGAATTTGCCTGATTGGGATTAGTATTACTATCTTTGGGTTCCTATTATATGGTAAGTATTGTGACCCCCACTTTATTTCATTGAATCTTCATAACAATCCTATGTGGAATTATCCCATTCACTGAGGAGGAAACTAAGAGAAATGAGATGCCATTTTGCAAGGAAACACACCCAGCCAATGGCAGACCTGTGCCTGGAGTCCAAGTATGTGAAACTATACCCTTATGCCCTAGAGAGGAGGGTGAAGCCATTCAAGGGTGGTTCTTTTAAAGTTGAGGTTAGAGGCTGAAAGAGAGAAAGGACAAGAAAGGACAGAGCTAGGGACAGATTGTGAAGGCACTGAAACGATGAAAGTGTCATGACCACAGAGAGAAAGAAGGCCTCAATGCTATGGAAAAAAGCCACCACTTATTAAGCGTTTATTGTTTCTCTCTTGCCCTTCTTCAGTATGTGAGGTTATCTTTTTAAAAATCCAAGTGTATTGAGGTCACTTCCCCACTAAAAAACTTGACCCTGGCTTCTCACTGCACTTGGAATGAAAGCCCAGGGCCACTGTGCAGCACACAGCCCTGTCTGACCTGACTCTAGGTCTGAGACTCCCTTCCCAGATCCTCCTCAGGGGCCAGGACTTCATTCCATTGTTCACTTATATGGCTTCAATGAGTAAGCTCTTTTCCATTTCAGGGTTCTCATAAATGCCATTCTCTCTGCTTGGAATCCTCTTCTCTCAAATATTCAGCCAGTTAACCCCTACTATACTTAAGGGCTTTGCTTAAAGGTCACATCCTCCCTGCCGCCTTCCCTACTCCTACCTCTCTCTGCCAAAAGCAAGATGACATAATCTTTTAAGAATAAAACCCTTCTTATTACTTAGAGAAAGTGATGTCTAATGCGTAATCACAACAATTCCTCTGTGACCTGATTAGTTTCCAGGACTAAACAAATTTGAGGGAAATTATGCTCCATTTAAGCATTCACATGTCAACTGGGGATAGTGCTAGAGTATAGGGTGTAGATATGGGGTAATATGTACTTTGATGAGTACTTTCATATTTTTATTGTCATACTTCTTGTTTGCTTACAATATCCCATTTTTGTGTATTAAAGAATCCTACAAAATATAATAGAAGTCTTTCTCGACAAAGAAGAATTAATCTGGGAAATGAAATCACATTTTCTTAATATTTAGTAATTCCCTTTATAACATTATTTGTGAACAATTGGGTTTAGGGTAAGAGAGGGATCTGCATAGATTGTAGGGACTTGAGGGGCACCTGGGTTCAGTCGGTTGGGCTTCTGACTTTGGCTCAGGTCATGATCTCACAGCTCATGAGTTCGAGCCCCATGTCAGGCTCTGTGATGTCAGCTCAGAGCTTTAAGCCTGCTTCAGGTTCTGTGTCTCCCTTTCTGCCCCTCTCCCACCTGCACTCTGTCTCTCTCTCAAAAATAAACATTAAAAAAATTAAAAACTGATTTTAAAGACTTGAACTGGTAAAACACCTAAAAGATCCCAATCTTGGGAAACAGATATGAGAGAATCAGGTCATGAGGCTGGCAGAGAGACACGGTTTAGAGTGGAGGAGTGGGCAGCATCAGGAATTTAACCTGTTGGGGCGGGTGGGTGGCTCAGCTGGTTGGGCATCTGAATCTTGATTTTATCTCAGATAATGATCTCACAGCTCCTGAGATCGAGTCCCAGTTTGAGTCGGGTTCTGCACTGACAGTACAGAATCTGCTTCGGATTCTCTCTCTCTCTCCATCTTTCTATGCCCCTCCCCCCCATGCTCTCTCTCTTTCTCTCTCAAGATAAAGTAATAAACTTAAAAAAATAATTTAACCTGTTGAGTTTTAGTTTTATTTTCTACAAAATGCAAATAATGTAGCATTTGCTTTTTAAGGTGCTAAGGATTCCACAGCATTTAATATTATAACTGACAAATAGGGAACATTCAATATGGGGTGGTATTTTTTATTGTACAAATAAAGTTATTTCAACAAATATGCAAAACACTTAACATTAAAATTAGCTTTTATGCAAGGGGTGGTTTGGTCAAGACAGTCTCTAAAGGATAAATGTGCAAAAGCATTTTGTAGGGATTGTGAATTTAGGCACCTACTGTATAATAGAAATGATCTTTGATGTGAATATGATTTATGTTTTATATGATGAGAAATCCAAGAATCACTGTGGCTGTCCTGTTGTGGTTGGTGAAGTGGGTGTTGATGATGTAAATCAGTTTCCAGGGGAATCAGGTGGAGAGTTTAGGTCTCAGCTGAAAGTCACCCTCACTCACTGAAAAGCAACAAGTGATTGTCACTTAAGCTGGGAAAAGTCTGTACCATCAGGTTCTACTAATTGCTTTGTGCTATGATATAAATGTTTGTGCTCCCCTCAAATTCATATGTTGAAATCTTAACCCAAAAATGATGGTGTTAGGAAGCGGGGCTTTTTGGAGGTGATTCCATCCTAAGGGGGGAGCCATCATGGTTGGGATTAGTCCCCTTACAAAAGAGATCCCAGTGAGGTTACAGCTAGCAGGTGCCAGGTACAAACCAGAAAATGGGCCCTCAACCAGACACACCAGACACCACATCTGCCGCCACCATGACTGTGGACTTTTCAGCCTACACAACTGTTAGGAATAAATTTTTGTTGTTTAAAAGCCACTAAATTCGTAGTATTTTTGTTATAGCAGGCTGAATGGACTAAGATACTATGAGACCAAACCCCAGACGTTAACTGACCTGACTTGATTCTCAAAGCTGCTTAGAAATAGAACAAGACTGCAACATTAGGAGTTAATATTTAAAAAGGCATTTTTAAAAACACATCACAGGCTAGGCAGGAACTGAAATAATCTGCAAATAATTAGTTCACTGAATCCTTTCAACAATGTTATAGAGTAACATTGGTCAGGAAAAACTATCTCCAAACCACACACAGCTGATAGATCTGTGGAGGGGTTAGGTCTTGAAGCCAGTCTAACAGACCCTAGGGTTCTGAACCTCTGTAATGACCCTAAGCATGCCAGGCACTGCCTAATGAGAAGAAGAATATTCCACTTATTTCTATGACCTATTATAAATACAAGAGTGCCTCAATTCAATTGTGAAATACTTAATAAAGAAAAACAATCTTCTGATACTCACGTATCTTTCCCAATCAATTTCTGCATAAAATCCATTTGGTGCCCCATTGCTTTTCTTCTGCAATAAATTTGAAAATAAATTTAGAAGAGAATCATTTGAATAAAAGACAAGGAACAAAGAACACTTAACTCATATCTGTATTTAGCAAGCACTATCAAAATCCAGCACTGGAAAGACAAATTAGAGCAGCCTATTAAGCAACCACATTGGTGTAACTGAATGGTAAATTGAGCTGCTGTGACACTGCATAAAAGAGCTTACATACTTATTTCACAAAAGACTGTAGGATACCTAAGCATAAGGATGGTGACAACTAGCTGTTCGAATTTTGTTGGTTACTGAAAAATTAGAAGCACCTACAGTTTAATCCTCTATACCTTCAGGGGATATAATCAGAAATATATATACACACACACACACACACACACATATATATATATATTTAAATGGAAACATTTTGACTGCCATGTTGCTCTCATATACAATTAGTTCCAACATATCTAAAGAGTATTCCTCTAAGTCATTAACTAATCTTCTTTTAGCTTTTCTAACACTGACTCAACTTTTCCCCAACCACTCCCTGGATAGAATGTAAGGGAAGTCAACTCCGAGTTAATTCAGTGCGCAGGTATTAAAAATAGGGTTGAAATTATTTTCAAGTGGCTTTTCTTACCAAATTATTAAAACAGAATCCAAAAGATTGATTGTGGATTTCTGTCATCTGTGTGTTCTATGGCTTTATGAGGATACATCATTGCAAGATGACTGAATATCAGCATTATTCTGTGGGTTCTTTTCAAGTTCTATTTTAGCACCTAAACAATCATGATATATGGCCACAAGCATTTGAGCAACGATTTGGCATCATAAAAACAGAAATATCTAGGATTCCCTACTTTTTGTGAGCAAAGGAAAAACCACAAATCAGTTTGGTAAGAGAGGGTCCATTCAACAACATTCTTGTATTTAGCACATAGAACAATGGCATGTCACCAAACTAGCAGATCTCAGAACAGCACATATCAAATGGTGAAGCATGAGGCTTGAGGACAGGACTTCTAATTTTACAGTCACAGATAAAATTCACTTGAACTACAACATGTAAAGCTAACATCTAACTTGACAAATAGATAGGAGAAGTAAGTTTTCATGTATGCGTATCCCTAGAAAAACAAATTAGAGGTAACCTAGTAACCATTGTCATTGATTAGTACTTACTGAACGTTGGGATTGAGCATTCTAAGAACTAGCCTGGTATCGTTAGAGTGAACAGTGGGTAAGACATAGATGTTGTGTCCATGCTCTCCCTCTAACCTCTTCCTACACACGATTGCACGAGAATGCACAAATACAAGGACTCTGCCATGCTTCTAGCACCCAGGAACATGGACTCCATGACTCTCTTTTTCTTTATTTTGCTCCTGACAAAGATTATATACTTTGTCAGACTACACCATTTTAACCTGTTCACAGAATTGCCTTCATCGAATTAGTGCTTCAGTGATACTCTCCCTACTTTGAACAAAGGGCATTTTAAAAACCTGCCACATTTGTACCTCTACAAGCTATAGAGTTAAAAACATGGTCCATTACATAATGTGCCATCTAATAATAAAAAACCTCTCCGATGAAGAATAGATATGGTTCCTATTTTCTTTTTGTCATATTTACTCTCTTTTTAAATTCATACTTTACCAATTGTTTCCATATAATTTCTTTGCAAAATTCTCCAAATTCTTTTTAACAACTACATTAATAAATTTAATATACAGATTTAATTTATAATAATGGGAAATCAAATGAACTAAGTTGATTCCAAAGAACTAAACTCATGAATTTTGTGATCATTATAATATTACTATTAATATACAGTTTGGTTCTGAAACAATTCTTCAATACAAAGGATTGTTACCTAAAAAAATCAAACAGGTTAGGTAAATTACTGAGTTCAAAATTCTAGTTTGCTTCCATAATAGTCTAATTTCCATAATCAAAGCCCTTTACAACCAAGATAGTTTATATGTTCAGCTAAATAAATAAATGTGTGTGTGTGTGTGTGTGTGTGTGTGTGTGTGTGTATGTGTGTGTCTTTCCTGAGAACATATACTCAACATTATGGATAAAAAAGTTCCTGATTTTTCTGGATCTAGCCAGAGTGAAAAAATTCCCAGTTTCCATGGAAACCAATATAGAAGACTGAAAGGAGAGAAAGTGAAACCTATAAAAAGAAATTTTCTTTTAAACTAGGAACATTTTTAACACAAACAGCAAACACGAACAACAAATCATAAACAATACACTTAGGGGCAGCTTGTCAGCACACAAGCACACACAAACATGGCTTTATCAGAGGAATTGGCAATCTGGCCTCATTATGCTAGCGGATTATTACAAATATATTTGGTTTCACAAGTGGAAATTATCAAGTTTAAACTTGGCTATAGAGCCTGGCTGAGATTCTGATCAAACCCCAAGAAAAAAGCCATTCTCCTGGTTAAGCCACCGAAGCAAGGTACAGCTCATAGTAGTAATAGGGAAGGTAATGGCTCTTTTGATTTTTGATCAGAAAACATTGGAGAAGCAAGAAAGAATATAAGTAGAAAAATGTTTAAAAACTAGGCCTCATAGTAAAAGCAATAATGGATATTCGCTAACATATAAACTGATTTTTCACTTGGAGTTGGAGTTACGTATTCTTTTACTTCTTTCTTTTCTAAAATTCTACAATTAGCATAAGTAACTTTTCTCACTTGAATATATGACTGTTACTTAAAGATAACTGAGGCTCATATTGATATTAGTCATGCTTTAATAGGTATTTTACTTTGGTCAGTCTTACTATCTGCTCTCAGTATGATGGGCTAAATCAATAAAATGTAGTAACAACTGTGTTCAATTATACATTCATCTAATTTCTCAATTTCTACTGTGAATGCTCCTCTTTTCCAAGGTCAGCTCATGGCCATGAAGTGTTCCTTAGACGTGAAATATTAAAGATACATGGTGTTCTACTTAAAAATGATCTTTTTGGCACCGAGGCAAGACTTGCTGCACTTTGGAAATAATCCCATAGAACAGTACTGTACAATAGAACTATCTGAAAATATTCTATATGTAGGCTGTCCAATAGAGTATCCACATGCCACAATTAGCAATGGAGTACTTGAAATGCGGCAGGTACTACTGAGGAACTGAATTTTGAATAAGCATATGTGGCTACTGTATCAGACAACATGGTGATAGTTGCAGTCTAGTCTGGGCCTGGATCAGCATCCCTGACCCACCATCACTTGGTCAAGTGTATTAGTTACCACAAGCCAAGGTCCTGCCAAATTCCTGATGTTACTAAGATAGTGTTTATCTTAACAAATGACTGCTCAAGTTATGTGGTGATGTTTATATTATAGCCAAAGCTTTCTTATAGAGAGCATATTATTTTAAAATTTTGAATCCTTCTTTTGTCAAAGACAAAAAAAAGCATGTTTTTTATACCTGACAACTCTTTAAAAGTATATTCAGACATCAATGTATAAGGTCTATATGGGTGATTTAAAAATTGGTCTTGGATATTCAAGTATAATTTGCAAATACTAAGAAAGTTTTTCTTCGATTAGTTAAATAAATGCCACTGTTTTTTCCAAATTTCAAATTGGGATTTTACTCACTGTTTCTACAACCCCTTGGAAATTTTAAACTAAAATCTGTTTCCTTACCGAAACTTTTTTTCCTCCTTCACGCGCACACTCTGCTTTGCTATTGTAGGGTGGTTCATGTGGGCTGGGCTGCTGGAATTGATTGTTTTCATGTAGAAAAAAGTTGTTAAAGGATCTGTTTGTTCTTTAAGACACATATAAAGAATCACATGGAGTCAGCAAACATACCATAGAAGAAACAATTTCTAGGCCAAATCGTAGGGCCTACCAATTTTGGCAGGGTTCCTTAAGCAAGGAGTGGACTTTGGGGCCCATAATGAGGCTCTATTCAGCAGGCCAGTGTGGCTAGGCCAGGAGGAGAAGGGAGAAGGAGAAAGACACATCCCAGGCACTAGGGATTCATGGATCTGGTCCTCATTCAGCCAGGACTTAATTTACAGGTAGAGAACAGACACCAGGACACACCGAAGAGACTAAATAAAAATGGATATATTTCCGATAGACATCCAAAAAGTCGAGCTCTACCATTTATTGCTCTTTCTCAAAGCTTTCCTGAGGGTTGTCAGTATGTACAGCATAAACCGCTGACAGCTTCAAATCTGGGCTCTTTCCTGCACACATGTTCAGGACGAGCAGAGATTCCCCCACAGCAATGGTTGTGACTCCCTGTGCCCCCGGCCTGTGTGGACGGAAATCTGATCTGCTTAAGAAAATGCCTGAGTGTACCCTGCACACATTTGAGGCGGTCTCTGGGTTGGAATGCATTGTCACTCACAGCTGCCTGAAGTCTCAGACATCATGCCAGACAGCTCTGCTGGGGGTACATTCAGCAGTGGGGAGCGAGGCAAGCCCACCTCCACACGTGCAGCCTTGCCATGAAGCCTCTGTAGACTAGCCCTCAGAAGCGTGATCACCAGAGATGGATGTCATTAAGTTTTGAGAAACTGAACTTACATAAGCATCAGGACACTGAACTTATTGCGTAGCCGTTTATCAGCATTAAGTGGGTGCACCACCACCTGTAGTTTGCAGAACCACATTAGTGAAACCATGCATTTCAACTGCAGATACTCAAAAGACAATAATTTGGAAGTTAAATCAGCCAGGTAAAAGATAAAAGAAAGTGTTCCTGGGTCACAGAAACAAGTTATTGAAGAAATCAGTCTGGGTTTGAAAGAAAATTGAGATCTCCAAGGACTGAATGCGAACAGAAATTTGACCTCCTACAGCATTGATACGATAAGGAGGTCTCAAAATTTGGTGACCATAGCGAGTGAGGGGTATCTGAGGAGTATTTCCAAATGGAAAACTAGCAGCTGGCTAATAATTTCCGATTACCTAGGAAGCCGTACACCCTGCTTCTGAGAACACTGCATTTCCTTAGAATGCCTTTTTCAAACAGATCTGCTGTATTTCCTGAGAAGCAAAATTAAATGATTTCTCTTCCCTAAAATCACAACCAGTGATATTTATGGCATTTCCAATTAGGGAACAAGGAGGGCACAACTGCCAATAAATACATGACCGGGGTTGGTGGTGGAGAGAGAGACCTCGGGGAGCTCGGATATGAAGCCCTGCTTTAGGGTACTGAGTCCACAGGATTACGGCTGGGCTCTTTAATGGAGCACATACTCATTATTGCCAGCTGCATGCCAGGGCTGTACCTACATGCCAGGGCTGCAGTTCTCCCAGAGATTTAAACTGGTGGTCCCTAGAAGAGCAGGAACACTGAGGTAGCAATGGGGTAGGGGGTGAGGGAGTAGGGGAGGGCAGGAGGAGCAGGGCTTTAGAGAAAAAGGGACAAGACCGAGGCGGCATAGGGAGAGAAGCAGGAAATAGCAGTCTAGCCTGGGAGCAGCGGGGACAGAAAGCAAGAGAATAGCTAATAGAGCCTTGCCGAAGTCAGAATGAAGGGGACAAGAGAACCCAGGGAGGGCACCGAGACAGAAGCAGAGAGAAGACACAGAAGCAGAGAGTACCTGAAACAGAGTTAACGAGAGGGCTCTGAGCCAGAAGCAAGAGGTGAGGAGAAGCTGAGTCTTCTGGGTCTTTTTTTTCCCCTGCTGAATAGAGCCTTGATTATAGTGTTACCCAATGTCTGATCAATTTCAGTCTATTTTCTTAACATTTCATGGCGAGAACTACATGAATGCAAAAGGGACCCCAAAGCTAAGAACCTTGAGTCAAGTATGGAAGAAAAAACTTCTCTGCTATAGTTGCAATTAACACCTCAATTTGAGTATAATATTATAAAGGGTGAATTTTTTAAAAATATTTTTAACCACCAGATTTATTTCAGTTCCCACTCCAGCCCAATGAGCCTAATGTGAGTCCATTTTTTTTCAGTAACAGCTGTTCTTTTGAACCTTCTGAATAGGCCTCTGATTTAGATTCAAAGGAAGTCATTTTAGAAGTTGGTACCGACTCCCATAAGCTCAACTCAGATAAATCCAAGCCCATGTGCCATAGACTTCTTTAAAAAGCAAGAAATATGGTGGCCAGCAAGGAGTCAGAGTTACTGTTAAACCTAAACCCAGTGGACACATTTTCCTCCTCCAGGCTGTAAATTCAGGCATAAGTGGTTTCGAGACCATTCCCTACTTAGAAATTTAATATAGAAAATGTATCTGCAACTCAACTAAAGGGGAAAATCTTCTTTCAATTTTATTGGATCTAAGCTCCATTATGACTTTGTGGCCTCTGCTGGAGAAAAACATTCTCACATAATGAGCTATTATATCATTAAATTGGAAATGAAATAACAGTTAATGGTAGCAGTCCCTGCAGGAACTGTCTGGCGTTTGACCCACCATATTAATGAAGTTTGCTCGCCTAGTCTGGAGCAGGGTTTTAGGTGAATGCAATAAATAAGTTTAACTTGACCAAGACTGCATTTATATGTCCCATGCAATTACTACAGAAAATTACAACAGCGAGAGGTCTGAAAAGTCATTTAAGCTATGTTTTCCCTACAGAAAAACAAAAAAGAAAGAAATGGGGCTTTAAGAAATTCAAACATAGTATATATATTGAAATGCAAACCTACTGAAAATGGTCATTTAAATACTTACAATTCCATCTCTATCTGGCGAGCCTCTGTAACAAAAAGAAATTGGTAGCTATTAGGAAAACAAATCATTCTTGCTACACAGACTAATGTCCAACAATAAGAATTCCAAACCACCTCTCTTCCCCTTTCCTGTTTCCACTCCAGTGAACCTGGCTAATGAAAACTAAATAAAAACAAATCAGATGAACGATATTTGAGATATTTGGGATGTGTATCTGTGTGGGGCAGGGGGAGGCAGATTCTCATTATGAACTGTTGTCCAAAAGGCACAAGTTGCTGCTGCAGTGTCTTGATTCACTTTTGAGAGGGGAGTTTATTAAGAGTCTGTCCCAGTCAGCTGGCTCCATTTGAACTACCACAAGGAATGTAAACTGACCTGCCCTCTCTCATCTTCTCCCCTGTGACTGGTGTTGAATTTCTCCCTATAGAAAGGAACTCCTATGGTATTTTTCTATTTACTTTGAGGATCTGTATTTTCTTCTGTATTTATACACTTACTGCTCCTTCAATTTCAGGAGAGCAGGAAATGGAAGACAATGCTTGCTAAAGGCTCACTTGATGACCCTGAGTCCAGGACAGTTTATCCATAGTGACACTGTGCTGCAGTGCCTAGCAGTAAAGGTTCTAGAGCAGGATGAATCTGGGTGTCCGGAGGCCACCACTTGTTAGTTCTGTGAACTTGAATACATTACTTAATCTCTTGAAGTCTGTTTAAATAAGATAAAATATATAAAGAACTTATAATTAATTCCTGGCACATACTAATTATCCAAAAATGTTCATTGGTTATGATTTTTTTCCTTTTGCATGATGTTTGATCACTGAGAACACAAAACTGACCACTTTCAACCATGTTAGACTTGAAAGCAAGTGATATTATTGTTCTTTCGGAAACAACTGGAGGAGCCAGAGGAAGGGGAAGAGGGTACTCACTGTACGTTTATAACTTCCTATTTTAGTTTACTCTGTAAGGAGCTAGAAAAATGTTATTCTATTAACATGGAGGCCGGAATTATGCATAGATGAGGACCTGCATTGTTTGGAAGAAAAACTTAAGTGCTTGAGGTGGACTCTGAAGTCTTACGGAGTTTGGTGTGGTGGGAACTGTTCTTTAGGAGGTGGAGCCAAATAACAACATTCCTTATTGATTCACAGGATGGGGAGGAGGAGACGGGGTGGGGGGCGGGAGGAAGAGAAGAGGGAGAGAGAGGAGAGAAATCACATCTGGGATCCAAATGTGATTTCCCTTTCCTGCTAACACCCCCTTCAAATTAGCAAGATATTTCATTTGGATTATAAAACACTTGATGGGAGTTCATCATTTCTCATAAGCAGTTCTGTGTTTGTGTGGCTGCAGAGGTAAATCAGAGATACATGGACTAGAAGCAGAGAGGTCCCAGATATTGAAAGACCCATGGAAGCTGACAGAAATCTTGGGGTCTTTGAACCTGGCTATGGAAATTAGTTGGTTCAAAGAAATTTCATCTAAAACAAAGTGTAGGAAGATAAAAGTTATAATTCACTGAACTAATATTGAGTGCTTATAATGGGCCAGGCACTAGGCTAGAATCAGGGGATAGAAACAATGAAGAAGACATGCTCATGGTAAAAAGAATGAGACAAGTGAATAAATCCAGTGGGTTACCAAGGTTACCAATAAACCAAGGGTGGACAGAAGGCACAGAGAAAAGATACTGCCCCAAACTCATCAAAGCCAACTTTCCCTTTTCAGATTTATACACAACAAAAAATAAGCATTTCTTACTAGAATAGCAAACCTGTACTGAAGGGACTGAGAGAGAGAGGACTGTGCCAACTTTGGGGTAGGATATATCCAAAGGCACCGATCCTTGCAGGATGTCTTTGGGGGCAGCACATTATAGACAGAAAGACAAGGGTCCTGAGATAGGCCTGGCCATGGAGTTGCGCACTCTTGGTCCAGGTACAAAGGTATATCCATAGGTGATTTAAATGAGGGGCTGCTTGATCTCCTGCGTGTTGCAGCTGTAGGGATGGCATTTCAAGAATCGTAATCAGAAACACCGTAATTGGGCATAGCAGTGTAGTGTCTTATTCTGCCTTTGTCTTAACAATTGATGGAATGGAGCCTGCGTTTCCTAGCCTGGTAGCCATAAGCATGACAGTGAAGACCACTGGCGGTAGTGCCTGGATTCAGTGAACTTAGATTCCTAACTGTATAACCTTGGGCAAGTCCTTTCACCCTTTTGTGTTTCAGTTTCCTCATCTACTAAGCAGCTATGAAAATGGCATATACCCCATAGGCTTATTAAAGGATTCAATGAGGTAACAGAAGTGAAGAGCCTGGAATAGCATCTCGAATAGAGTAAATACTCATGAAATGTTATCTAGAATAAAATTTTTATACTATCTGACCTAGGATGGGGAGTAGAGATGTTAGCAGTCTCTGACACTGGGGTATGTGTTTTCAACGCATTTCCTAACCCCCTCCTACAAAGTTTGACACATATTTTTAATATTTTTGTTTTCTTTTTAAAAAATTTTTAAAATGTTTTAAATTTATTTTTGATAGACAGAGAGAGACAGTGTGAGCAGGGGAGGGTCAGAGAGAGAGGGAGACACAGAATCTGAAGCAGGCTCCAGGCTCTGAGCTGTCAGCACAGAGCCCGATGCAGGGCTCGAACCGTGAGATCATGACCTAAGCCGAAGCTTAACCGACTGAACCACCCAGGCACCCCTAATTTTGTTTTCTTTTTAACAGTGAATCCATTATGTTTACTGACTTCTATTTGAAAACTAATCATCTACCATGGGCCTTTGTCTCTATTTTAAGAAGTGTCAGTTCCCTCTTGCAGCTACTGCCTTTTCTCTTTTAGTCCGCTACTGGTCCTGATTATAAATTTGCCCATCTAGTCTTTTTCCTCTGGGTGGTAGAGAATGGGCACTTGATTCTGGACTAGAATTCTGGCTCCAACTCATATTTTCCAGATAGCCTTCAGAGAGTTACTTAATCCCTTTTGGCACTGATTTTTTATTTCTAAAATTGATATATTATTTCTAACCTTACTAAATCGCTGCGAGGATTAAAAAGAATATCAGTGCGTACAAAAATACCTCGCACAGGGCCTGCCACTTAGCACAGGCTCTCTCCTTTCCTCTATCAGCCACTGTAATGATGATCAAATCAGGAAGCTCTGGTCCCGACCCCACTCTCTAACTAAGGAGGTTCAATCAGCTATAGTTGGAGCTGGCTGGCTACTGGAGCAGGTTGCTTGGCAACACTCACAGAGTTGTGACAGTCCTGAAAACAGTTTGCATCAACAAGGTTTCAGTGATTGCAGATGAACATAAGCATTACCTAACAGTAAATCGCCAGAACATCTTCCCAGCCTCTTGCAAGAATGATGCATGATCCAATGAGAGAGCAGGCATTCATGAAAAGCAAAGGTTTACACTAAACAGCATGTCCTTTGACCATCATTGCTGGTAGAACAAGTTTATGGCTGGGGCACCTGGGCAGCTCAGTCAGTTAAGCCTCCGTCATGATCTCAGGGTTTGTGGGTTCAAGCCCCATGTCGGCCTCTGTGCTGACAGTCCAGAGCCTGGAACATGCTTCAGATTCTGTTTCTGTCTCTGTCTCTCTCTCTCTCTCTAAAAAAATGTTAGAACAAGTTTCTGGCTACTTTGCTATCATGTAAGTAATCTGGGGTGCTTGGATGGTAAGTTAATAGATGGTTAGGATTCTACAAGCAAATTTTTCATTTGAGTGCTTCAGAGACATACGGGGGTGTCTCTCCAAAGCCAGGAGGAATAACTTCCTTATTTTCACACCTTTAGACACGGTGATGGAAGGAAGAGCAGTGCTTTGGCCACATGCAGACTAGCTCAGCCTGTCCTGGAGAGGCTCTCTGATCCTTTTCCCTTTTGAGGGAGCTTTCTTTTTCCTCGTTAACTTTCTTCACATACCAGAGATTCCATGCACTCCGTTACAGACACTGCCTTCTGAGAAACATGGTTTGGCTTTTTCTCCTGAGGTGTGTCCAACAGTGTCCCATAGAGCACATGGCACCTTGTAGGCGACAACGGATGCTGCTGACAGATGAACTGGCACAGTGTCTTGTCCTTTAGGGGAATTAGATTCTGTCTAGTGTAAACTGAGGCCCAGGAAACGAAAATGTATTCCGAAGGCCAAGGTGCTCTTGGCAACGCTGGAGCTAGAGCCCCAGGCTTCTTACTTTGGTGAAAGAACCATCACACCTGGCTGGTTAGTCTTTAGAAAATGGCAATTTCTTAAGAACTAGTGGAAATGATATAATCTTCAGAAACGAATTCTTAATTCAATTATTTAAAAAAAAAAACTTGCAAGACTAGAGTCTCATTTCCATAAAATAATTATTTACCAAAAGAAAAAGCACAAGGAAAAGGTAAGAACAGGAGATATTCACGAGTGATATATAGACAAAAAAATAGCTTCTTCCCCTTACAAAACTTTTTTTTAACACTATCTGGTTTAAAAGGCTCAAGGCTTCAAGGTTACCCATTCCTAAGGAAGGAAGCCCAGACATGTCACCCTGGCCCTTAACGCCCTTCCTTTCTGGGCCTGGTCTCCTTTCCAGCCTTGCCTCCCATTCCCACCTTTACCTGTAGCCATCAGGTAGAAAAACTGTCCCAGCTACCTTGTCCTGAATACCTACTTGACTTTTCCATCACTCTGCTTTAGCTGTCATCGTTCCCTTTGCATGAGATGCATGTCCTCATTTTCTTTAAGTCCAAATTCAAGAAATTCCCTCTCTTAGGCTTCACTGATCATGTGTCAAAACATGAGTTTTCCCACCCTCAAATTTCCACAAAATTTCATTTTTAACTGCTCATGAGGAACTTACCACATATCAATTTGTATTAGTAATGGTAAGAGTAGCCTCCACTCCCATTTACTGAGCAGTTACTAAGCACTAGCTACCACAGAAGGCATTTCAACTATCTCATTTTGTCTCATTTTGTCATATGGAAGATATTTCTTTGGTACGGCAGATACTTTATCCCATGATTTATAAGTTCTTGGAGGACAAGGACATAGTGCAGTGCTCAAATACTGTGCCCAAATGTATGCATGATAAAAATGTATGGGATGAAAAGCTAAAGGTGCCAAGTAAATGTAGCCCTTTTCAGTTTCATCTGTGCCAAACAACTGTTGATTTTCCCATTTTGTAACTTTCAGGGATTCTAGCCAAATAAGGGGCTCTCTATTCTGCCATGCAGCTGCCCACACCACACAGCCACGTGTGGTCCCTCAGCTGCAGCTGAGCTGCTGTGCTATCCCAAAGTACATACGTCGAATCAGTGTCCTTTTCTTTCTTCCGTATTCCAAAGGCCTTCCTTGTACGTTTTTTCAATCCTGTGGAAGAAATAAAAGGTCAAGAAGATCAATTTTCTCTTTGAATGTTCCCAGCAACATTCAAGTGAACAGTATCAGGGCTCGAACTCATGAACTGCGTGATCATGACCTGAGCCAAAGTCAGAGGCTTAGCCAACTGAGTCACCCAGGCGTCCCCAAGTGAACGAAATTTTTGAAGTTGCAACATACCAGTTAAATTTGAACATTCAAAAAGCAATGAAAGTTTCCTCATTTGTATGTATGTATCTGTGTGTGCACGTGCATATGATTCATTATTATTTTTGACAAATGTTTATCAAAGGCTCAGCACTGTAAGTTCTTAGCTCTCGGAGCAACCTAAGAGTATAAAGAATGGAAAGGAGATCGGGGCTAGATACAGAAAAGATTGCAAGCTTTTCTTAGATTACTGTTATTCATCACCAAATTTGTCCCTTGCCAAGAAGCCATGTCACAGATTCAGATAAACAGCAATTTTTGGGTGAGACCTATTCCTGAGGCTAGGACCATTTCAAGATACAGATTATATGAACAAGAGAGCTACACTCACTGGACACATCTTTGTCTCCCATATTCCCATCTCATCTTTTTCTAATTCTTCCATTCTGTGGTAAGACTGATTATTATTAACCATTCTCTGAACATACTCCAACATCTGTATTCCAGTATCTCTTTCTTCTATATGTGGTTCTTAAATATTTCAAGTATTTAAAACTTCCATCATCCATCAAGGCCCAGCCAAATGCCACCTCCTCTGCGAGGACTTCTCAGCCCTAGAAGTATAAGAAACTGACTGTTCTATGCTCCACTCCCCCCATCCACAATGTTGCTCTTAGATATATTTTTATTTATCAAATTGTTCCACTTAGTTCCTATGTCAGTTTCTCTCACAGGCTGTGAGACTTCCTAGGACACAAGCCAAGAATTCCATCTGTATGTTCCCTACACCTGGTATAGGTACTAGATAACATTTGTAGATTTAAAATATCTTCCAGGAAGCATCATTCAGGAAGTACTGGGGTAAGAAGCCTCCTTTCTTCCATCCTGGGCAAAGTCCAGTCTTGGTTTTTCCATTATCCTGTCAAGGCTCTGTTGGGGATTCCTATCTCCTACATGGTCCATATTTACATATGTGGCTCATGTTTCTTAGTGAGTATTATTCAGATTGACTAGATGTCTATATATTTCAAAACCTTAGACTTGCTATTGGTGGTTCAGAAAGACTTCTTGACAAATTGAGGCTGGAAAAGTCACTGAATTTCAGGATTTGTTTGGCACTAACAGGTGGAACAAAGGGAAAAACATTGACAGAATCAGAGACTTGATGACACCTTCTTCCAAAACATGTGAGTCAGCCCGATCCACTCAGATTATGTGAGTCATTCATTATCTGACTCTTAGGATTTTACTCATATTTAATACCCAAAATGCCTCTGTTCAGTCTAATTTTGCATTTTAATGGTCATTCCATTTAAGATGTGTAGGGCTTTAAAATGTCAATGTTTGTTTAAAAAAAAAAATCTCTTCCCACATTAAGCTCATCATTACTCTTCACATGAGTTTATAGGAAAACTCACTGACATTTAAAACTAGCCACCCATAATATTTAGGAACACTTTCCCCCAGTCTTTTTTATTTTAATTTGAGAGAGAGAGGGAGAGAGGGAGAAAACATCAGTGGGGGAGAGAGGAAGAGGGAGAGAGAGAGAATCCACACGAAGTGTCGAGCCTGATCCACATGACCCTGAAATTATGATCTGAGCTGAAATCAAAAGTGAAATGATCAACCGACTGAGCCACCCAGGCATCCTCATTTTTAATTTTAATCGTTAAAAACTTCTTCCTTATTACGTCTAATTGCCTTATCCCCTTATAGGAAAAAATATCATAGTGACAGTCATCATTTTCTTCTCATAATTTTCCTTGGGTTCAGGACTCTAAACTGACTTTTCCATGCTTCTAATTAGGGTTTAGGGTCACAGTGAATGCTATATTTCACCAATCACTACTGGTTTTTATAGGACTTTAAAATAAATGCTATTATTATCTTATGTTTTTGAATCATTTTATTTTCTCTAACTTGACCATAAGAGACAGCATGTTCCACCAAACGGATCAGAAAATACACATAAATTCCAGTAACTCTTGTATTAAATTAGTAAGAGAACAGGCAATGGTAGTTTTCCATAGACTCTGTCCTGTTTTGACCACCAAATTTGGATAGTAGCCAATATGAACAAAGTCACGAACACCATGAATTGTCCATTTTCCATTGAAAAGTGCACAGGATCAGGATTCAGGGGACAGCGTTCATTTCCAGCATCATTTTAAATTGTCTAGCTTAATACAAGTTATATCTCTTTGAGTTTCAATTTGTCTATAACAAATCAGCCAAAAATAAGGGAATAAAGAATTTGCACACATTCACAAAATGCTATGCCAATCTGTAATTTTAATTTCACTGAATGTTGTATTCCCATAATGTAGAATACATTTTTATACACAGAATATATATGGGAATACACCAAATATGTGACATTCCAGAAAAACAGAACTAATCAAATTGTCAAAGAAAAGAAAGCATTGGAAACATTTTTCCCCGTTGAGAAGTGGAAAGATTTGAGACATTTAGGAACGTATGAAGATAAATCTGGAAGACTAAAGCAAACAGTTATAAAATGTAGAAGTTATTTGCATCTTAACAGCTCTTTGAGAAGATCCAGGAAGAAACAATCATACCAACTGTGTTAAAAGTGAATGTACATATGTGGTCATGTGACTTTTCAGAGTTTGTTAAAAAAATATTCAAAGAAATTTTTTGAAAGGGAGTAATATTTTCCACTTCTGATTCCAGAACTTCAGGAAAATTTTCAGGTTAATTTCTATAATTTTTTTTAGGTTGGGTTACGAATATTTGTCAACTCTTCTTTGCCAGAAATGGCAGAGGGGAAAATCACTTGTTTTTAAGAATTGAAGTGACTGTTCCCTTGTCAATATCAAAACAAAGAGATAATAAGGGAAAGAATTTTGTTGTCTTGATGATCTTGGGCTAGAATGATTCCCTTCGAAGCTGAGGTAGTGAAAGCATCCTACAGTGTGCATCCAGAACTGCAGCCACACAGGAAGTCTGGCCTGTGCCTCTATCTCCTCTCCACCTAATCTAGATTCTTTTAGTTTTCTTTGGTACAACAACGAAGTTAAAAATAGACTGATTTTTTAGGAGGGTGGGAAAGCTTATTTCAAAATAGGTGATCCTGGACATGATGTTACAAGATGATAACATAAAGCAAAGGATGCTGAAATTGACAACAGTGATAGCATAAGAAAAAGAAAGACTAAGAAGAAGTTTCATCAGTGCAATGTTATTAGTTATCATTACTGAGGTCTTACCTACAAGCCAGGCACCAGTTGCTTTGCATCTGTTGTCTCATTTGTGTGGAAAAAGTAGGGGGTGTTTTCCTTGCAAATAACTGCCTAAGTTAGGTTTTATTATCATCATCTCCAGGGAGGAAATTGGAAGCTCCCTTAACTTCTCTTGCTCCTCAAATGTTGAAGTTCTTCAGGACTTTGTCCTACGTTCCTCTACACCCCCTTCCTGGGGCAAACCCACATGGTTTCACGTGCCATCTGTATATAGATGAGCCCTGGATCTATAGGTCAGGCACAGTACTATCTCATGAGCTTCTAAATATACGGTACTTCTCATACTCAGGCTTTTATAAATTGACATCAGATTTCTTCGAAAGCCTTTAGCTCTACTAATTATATATATGCAATTAAACCTATAAAGGTATGCCTGATCATTTAGTTTACAATCATTTTCTTAATAAAATTCTCAAAATGAAATAGTTCTCATAGTGACAGATGGTAACTATACTTATTGAGGTAAACATTTCATAGTATATAGAATTACTGAATCATGATGTTTGTGCCTGAAACTACATAACATTGTATGTCAACTATGCTTCAATAATAAAAATTTTTATAATGAAATAGTTCTCTATCAATAGGTAAATGTATAAACAAAATGTAGTATACCCATATGTAAAATATATTTCTTATGACAGGTCCAAAATGTTGGAAAGTCTTTTTTTTTAACTTAAGAAAATATCTTTTTAATTTAAAACACAAATTGCGTTTGCTAGTGTTGTTCTTTGAAACTTCCCTGAGATAATAAAAAAAAGCAAATTACCTTAGAACTTCCTGGCTTTAAGAGTATACAACTCTGCCGGTGACGAAGAAACAGTGCAGCAGAAAAAAACTACTTCTATGCATTTTCTTATCTCCTGAGTACAACTGCTCTATAAAAACTCATTTAAAAATGCTAAATTCTGAATATGAGCCTTTAAACATTACCCCAAAACCAGAATTGTTCAGAGGGAACTTCCAAAAGAAAAATTTGGACTCTATATTAATTTTAGATCAAACATCAAAATCTGATACTCAAAAGAACCTATAGGGTTTCTGCTTGGTTGGTTTTATGTCTTCTGCTTTATTTTTTAAAATCCCATTTGAAATTTTGTTCTCCTTAGAAATGAAGACTGGTTCTGTAGATGGACATGTTGAGGTAACAGTCCTGGAACTGAGTTCAGAGAAAGAGAAACTGAAGTGTGAACATCCTCTAGACGGATGCTGAGACCCGGCCACACAGAAGACCCTGCTGGCCTTAACCAGAGATGCTGTCCTGCCATGTAGGAGTCTAAGTGGAGAGTCCCACCAAGTACACCCTCCTTTCTGTCCTTGTCCAGAATTCCTGCTATTCCACCGCCAGCTGTAGGACAACACGGAGAAGCCAAATGTAAAATGGTCACTGTCCTATTAGCACGTTGGCAGCCGCTGGTTTATCACACGAGCTAACATAAAGGGGCTGAGATGGAGAGAGATGTAGGGCAGATGCAGAGGAAAGCCAAAGACAGAGGCAGGTTCTAATGCTGGGGGACAGAGGCGCCTGCTGGGGGCGGTGGGGGAGGGGTCGGGGCGGGAGTGCAAATTCTGTGTATTTGATTGTTGAGAGAGAGAGCTGCTTTGAAGGTATTGTTTTTGATAACCTTCTTTTACTTATTTCATCATCTTGCTTATACACTGCTTTCACTAATAGCTCTTCATTGTGGTGTTAAAGCACTCATATAAGGGTATTGCCTATGAAATTGTTGAAAAAGCACTACTTTTGGAGATCATCTTCCTGGGGTACACTTGGTTCTTCCACTTCCTACCTCTCCCAAAACAGTGCTTTGGAGCAGAGCTTGGATAATGCAAGGCCAGGACACAAAGCTGGCTTGAGAGTGACCTACTGGTCTAGGGGGGGAGAAAGGAGCATGAGGAGGAGAGATGGCAGTGAGCTGTTCAGGGTCAGTATGCAAAACACAGTTCTTAGAAGGACACAAGTCATTCCTCATGTGCTTTACCTGAAGCTTGAAGATAGCACCTCTCGGAAACACAAGCAGGAGACATGGTAGGAAGGAGCAGAATGCATGGCCTTCTTTGGAATCCAAACATTTGGGATCAAATCCCAATTTGACCCATTGGTGGCTGTCATTTGCAGCAAAGAGAATCTAAGAAGCAGTATGTTACTTTTAATATAAGATTAATGTCCTCACAGGGCATGAGGTTTGGAGGGATAATCCCAGTTTCTCTCTTTGCAATCACTAAGAGCAGGGGGAGGTACCCTTATTCACTGAGTACCTTGTATGTGCCAGGTACTATGCTAAGCACTTTACATAAACTAACCCTTTCAATGAGTCCCGAAGGTATCACCAACCCCCTGTCTTAAGAAGTAAGAAACAGACTCAAAGTGATTAAGTTCTTCTAATATCACTAAACAAACAAGTGATAAGACCAAGATTTGAGCCAGTTCTGTTTGACGCCAAAGCCAAGCAACTTCTTACAGGGTGGTCATGATGCTTCTTGTAGAACCCAGTGCAATGCCTGGGACAAGGTGAACACACCATCAGTATCTGTTTAACAATTTTTAAAAAGGCCGCTCAAAGTTTGTATAATAATTAAAACAAAAACTAATGACTTTTTTTGATGTTTGCCATCTACAATTCCATTGATATTCAGATTTTGGATACCCATTTGTGGATACAGAAGTATTAGGGAAGAAGGAGCCCCAGGTAGCACAGGGTGGAACTATCTCAATGCATAGACATTAGGGCAGGGAATAGAGATGCAGCGTGAGTGGTGTGCTGTGACCTCACCACATTTTTACGTGAAAAATGTGTATAATGGCACATCAAAAAGCTCAATTTAGCCTAGAACACATATCATAATTAAAGATGAATAGAAGTAATTTATTAAGTACTGGTGATGGTTTAGGGCATGTATTAGGAAGTTCCTTCTCTTATCCCAGTACAAACTTATACAGCGGGAGCTCTTCTTGTATTGATGGTATACCATGGAGCATGAGGAGTAGGTGGTACCAGGGCACACAGCTAGTAGCTGACAGGCCACATCAGAGTCCCTTCTGCCTGACTCCAGAGTTCATGCTCTTCATGTGTCTGAATATCTTTTTGGCAGTCATCACAAATCATTGTGCTCTCTTCATTAAAATAAACAAACAAAAAGCAACTAAATTTTAATTGAAAGATATTTTTAGGAAAATTAGGATGCATATTTCTTTCACATGAAGACTGTATTTTGCATGTTTAAATCTTTGTACACTGTCCAGTGAACATAAGGACACTGAATAAATGTTTACTAAATCAATTACTTACATAATAATGTAAATTTTTAGCTTGAGGCTTCAGCTTGGAGGGTTACTCAGAGGTGCATCACATGTAATGGAATTATTTATTTTCTGCAGGAACCCAGGCCAAGCACTTGGTCTCAGTAATATAAAACAGGCAAATTTAATTGTCCCGGGCATAATGCCACATATTGACAGTAACTCTAGACTGTCAATATCTATTCATTATAATGGTCACTGTATTTCTGTCAGGAAAGATTAAGATTCTTTGCATGTTGGCTCTTCCACTAAGTTTTAAATATAGGTACTATAATCCAATTCAGATTCTTTGTCAGAAGGTCTTACAGAACCATGTAAGACAGGTTGAGATGGAGTTCAGCCCTTCCCCTGGTTTTCTATGTTTATGATTTTCAGTACTTAGACTACTGCCGAGATATGGGAACTGCTTAATAGAGGCGAGTTCAGTGTCTGGCAGGACTTAGTACACGGTAGTCACTCAGCAAATGTTTGCTGGTTGCTCTCTATATTTGTAATTCTAATAAAAAATTGTCCAATGTTGACGGGCACTTGATGGTGCCCTTTGGTCTGAATGCCTTGCCTTCATTTTTATGTGACTCAAAGGAAATCCAGGTGTACTTTGTACTTAATAAGCACAAAGATGGTACCCAATCATTCTGAGGTGAGCCTACTGGGAGAAATGTGCATCCTGATGATGTACGCCATTAGTATTAGGTTACGAATGGGTGTGAGATGGACGGTACCTGGAAATTCAGATTTGAAATGTGAGAGTTCACGTTCATGAACTAAAATGGAGATTGCCAGAAGGAAATTCAGAACTTCCAGGAGCTAAAAACAGTGATGACTTTTTTAAAAAAAGAAATATTTGACATTTGGTGACACAGAAGAAAATGTTAAAGAGAAGTTGGTCATGGAACAGATTTGCCACAAAATGACTTAGTGTCTGCTATGCTATTATTAATGCAATGAAGAAGCTGAGTGGAACTAGGAGGAATTTTAAGCAGATGAACAACTTTTATTAAGATTTAAGTAGAAAGATCCAGGGTAAGAGTATGTAGTTGTAATGAAAGTTAGGAGGGTTGAGCTCTGAAAACTTGGGTTCGAATGTCGTCTTCTCCATATCCTGTGGCAAGTGTCTTAACCTCTGGGTCTCAGTGTTCTCAGCTGTCCATCATAAAAGCTTCTGGTAAAATTAAGTGGATATAAAAGTCTTGTGTACCACCTACATTATATTGTGCACCACTTTATGCAGATTTCTCTTGCTTTTCTTGCAGTTTTGATAGTTACAAAGCATTTGGGAACCAACTATTTCAACTGATTACATAAAAGCAACTAAACGACTGATTTGTAGATCTATTCCTTTAGAAATAAAAATACACCAAAAATCAGCAATAATCAAATTTTCAAAATCTTGAGTTTCCTGGGTTACAGTTTTAATAGCAAAACCAAACTTTGTCTCAATAAATGTAATTTAGTAATATCTATCACAACAGATAAGTGGGGATTACAAGATTCACAGTCTTTTAAGGAATTATAACTATCTCCTGTAGCAGAAAAATATAGCACTGATGAAGCCTTTATTATGTGCAAGTCTATTATGAACTTAATCAGCTGGTCTTCCCAGCGTGATTTGAAAACAAACCAATGTCACTTCTACTTGGAGTGGTGGTATATTGAATTTGGAGTTTCCTGCTTCCACCATGATGAGGGTCTAGACACACATGCTTTGCTTGGGAAATAACACTTCAAACACAAAAGTAATTTGACCTATTTCATGAGGACCTTGTTCTGTAAAATGGTTTTTCTCTTATTTCCTCTTCCTCTCTCTCATTCTCTCTCCTCACTTTCACTCATTCTCTTCTCTTCCCTCCATCGCCAGCCCCTCCCCTGCCTGACATTGACATGTAGACTAAATTGAAGTTAATGATCCTGTTCAGATGGACTCTGGTTTTCAGGCTTAAACAGAAAAATTCAATTGAATCATAATGCACCAAATTTCATTTCCAAAAACTCCATTTTCAACAAGGAAATAAATTCCAAAGAAAGCAGACTGGACAATAACAAAAATCTTTTTCATGTGCCTTTTTATATTTCATCCAGAGAGGAGAGAGCAAACACTTGGGTAAAACCTCTAAATTGTTATTACATGTGCCAGTTAGTGCTCTTAGTTAAATTCTTCAAAGGTGAATTGAAAAAGAAAGCTGGAATACATTCTACATAGAATTCTTGTGGTTTAATTCTAGCCTACTAGGTGGAGGCAGAGAGATGGACAAGGGGAAAGGAGATTTATACGGCACTTCCAAGCCAACACATCACAGGCTATTAGCCAACTTCATTTACTAAGAACCCATGAAGCCTACTTCCAAAATAGAATAGAAATGGTTTAAAAAGTTAAAAATACATAAAAGAAATATTTTTTTAAAAATAAGATCAGTCATCAGATAAATGTGCACAAAAAAATACAGGTCTCAAAAGAGAACTAGATAGAGAATTTAGCTCTAAGTTCCTTTGAGAGGTCTTAAAGGCCTCTGGGATGCATGTGGATTGATTCTATTTATAAGGTTCATAATGATAATGATTATCCATGTATTTATTCACCCATTCATCCATCCATCCTCCCATCATCCCACTCATCCATCCTTCGGGTATAAATCCTAACAGATAACAAAATTCATTGTCATGAAATTATTCCTGTGGGATAACATAAATCTATCAAATTGTGATGAAAACTTGATCCCCTATTGTCTATTCTCATTGGAGACAGAAAATATCAAGTTAATACTCTCGGGAAATTAACCCTTGGTATGCTTGCAGATTATCAAGCAATACTCTCAGCAGGGCTAAGTGGGCAGACTTAAAATCTCATATTCCAAACATTTAGATTGATATTTGTTACTCTACTAACAATTCTTTGGTTCTAGGTCCTCATACTTGCCTCACAAGGTTGGAATGGCAATTTTTCCATATAGGTCAGTAGTCTCTTCACCAATATCCCAGTAATGGTCAGGGATATAACCCTAGCCTTTTTATTCAGTGCTCAGAGTCATGCAATTTCCAGAGTATTTGTGATCACTATCAGAAGACCTCCTCATCTTCTCATTCAGTGATTGATAGAATAGAAACCTGTTGAACATCTGTCATGTGCCAGAGACTCTTCTGGGCTAGGGATATCGTATCTAATATTACCCTTGAATTATGTGAGATCACAGATCAATTACTAAGTGGCCCTAAAACACCTATCTTCAATTAAGTAGCTGCCACCTGCTTTAACTCTTTATCTCTTCATCAGTGTGACATGTATGCATAATTTTGTGGTGTTTGAGGTGAGGAGTGACATAAAATGTGGGAGTGCAGGGCCATACCATTCAATTTCTTATTTTTTAAAAAATGTTTTATTTATTTTTGATACAGAGAGAGACAGAGCATGAGAGGGGGAAGGACAGAGAGAGAAGGAGACACAGAACCGGAAACAGGCTCCAGGCTCTGAGCTAGCTGTTGGCACAAAGCCTGATGCGGGGCTCGAACCCACGAACGTGAGATCTGACCTGAGCCAAAGTGGGAGGCTTAACCGACTGAGCCACCCAGGCGCCCCCATTCAATTTCTTAAAGGTCAAGTTAGAGACTTTAGATTTTGAGAGCAATGAACAGTTACTGAAAGTATTCAAGGGGCACCTGGGTGGCTCAGTCAGTTAAGCATCTGACTTAGCTCAGGTCATGATCTCACAGCTCATTTCCAGCCCACATCTGGCTCTGTGCTGACAGATCAGAGCCTGGAGTCTGCTTTGAATTCCATGTCTCCCTCTCTCTCTGCCCCCCTGCTCTCACTCTGTCACTCTCTCAAAAATAAACATTAAAGAGGTGCCTGGGTGGCTCCGACTTCGGCTCAGGTCATGATCTCATGGTTTGTGGGTTCGAGCCCTACATTGGGCTCTGTGCTGACAGCTAGCTGAGAGCCTGGAGCCTGTCTTCGGATTCTGTATCTCCCTCTCTCTCTGACCCTCCCCTGCTTGTGCTGTCTCTCTCTGTCTTTCAAAAATAAATAGAAAACATAAAAAAGTAAACATTAAAAAATGTTTAAAGAAAGAAAGTATTTGAAAAGGAAAGTAACATCATCTATTACCTAGTTGCAGAAAGTTCCAAAAGTAATTAATTTGTCACTATGATATGCTAAGTAAAGGAAATGAGTCTGTTCTAGATCATTAAGAGAGAAAACTACATTCATATTCTTTTGCCAAAAGTACTATGCTATTCTAGTTATTTGAAAACTAACATTTGAGTTAGGTTCTGTATAGAAACCCTAACCAAAGTATCTAAACTCTCTGAACTCATGAGTATTTCTTACCATTTAAGAGTTTACCATTTGTGACAGTATGTAAATATATCACTTTTGATAATCCTAACTGAGATTCAAACTCATTAAGAGCCTTCTGTTGGAACCTTCATACTTCCTGAACTCAAATCCCTCAGAGCTGTACTGCATTTGCAGTCAGTCCTGAAACCAGACTGGTTTACCACCAATCAGCTGTGTAATGTTGAAAAAAAAATCAGTTAATCCTTCCAGAATTCAGCTTCCTGAACTGTAAAATACCTGCTTCCCATGACTATTATATTAAATGAGAAAATGGATTTGGATATGTAAATTAAATGCTACCCAAGCATAAAGCAATATCATTATTTATTTGTGTGATTATTATTATCATCTTAATTGAGGGTTGAAAAACAGTAAAGTGTGGTAGTATATATCATCTAAAAGTAAAGTATCCAATCCAGTGAAAATAGTAAGGTTCTTCTCTTTCTTTGTAAATATGAAAAGGGAAAGAAAATGCATTTCCCCTCACAAACCTTCTAGTATATTTTCTGGTTTCTTCTGTTGGATGTTTACTTTAAGATTCTATAAAATCTTGCCGACTTTTCACCAATCTAACAAGATAATGACAAATGTTCCCTTGAAGCATGGGTAATCAAAAGCTGAACTTCCTCCCAAGCCAGTTTCTTTGTCAGGGGGTTTTCTCTCCAAGTAAAATGGTACCATTTCCATCATCCCTCAAGATGCTTCATCTAGAAACCTAAGAAGAATCTTGAACTCCTCCTTTCTCTTCTTCTCCACAGTCAATCCATCAGGGAGTGCTGTTAGTTCAATTACACACACACACACACACACACACACACACACACATATATTTGATATTTGTATAAATATATTATATATATACATATATATATATATAAACACATATACATCTAATCTGTTTACCTAGGTTCCTTCCTTTTCATAAGCTGGTCACCTTTAAGACATGGCCTCTAAGATCACTGTGGAGGGGAGGAGAGTATGAGAAAGGCATCTCAGATACGTTACCATCTCAGCCAGGAAAGAGATAGTCCTACTTATATACCACTGAGGGGAAGAGCATGGCTTGTATATGAAGTGGTCTAACCTAGATGTAAGAGATGCTGAAAAACAGACTCCAGGTCTTTGAAGCCACTCCCCAGCAAATACTCTGCACTCTAATAAGGGAACTTGGCTATCTGGAAGTCAGCTGGCTGTCTTTCAATCCCTGCATGGATGAAAGACGCTATCACTACTCTGCAGCCATGAGCTCTAGTCCCTCATAATGAACTGGCCTTGTCACTCACTACTTGTGTTAATTTGAATAAGTTTACACCTCTGTCAGCCTCAATATGCTCATCCATAAAATGAATCTCATGTCATAGGATTGCTATGAAAACTAAATTAATCATGCTTAACAAATAAGATTTTTCTAGAAGATTTCTAATTTTCTAGAATTTTTCTAAGATTTTTCTTAGAAAAATCAATGGCTTGTCACATCATTATTTTCTAATAATTGAGTCTGAATATAAAACCGATCCCAGGATAAATTCTTAAAAGTTTTTGGATTAACAAAAATCTATGGGATGATTTGCTGAATTACATTTTCCCCCTAAAGTTAATGGTTGAAGAAGGCTTTGGGGTTTTTAACCAACCTCCAAACCATAATTTAAGCCATTTTTTTTGTTGTTGTTATTCTTGGAAGGGGTTTTAATCAGCATCCGTTAAAGGACAAAAAAAAAAAAAAGAGGAAATAACATGGCACACCATCAGGTAATTAAGTCACAGAGTAGCAGAGTGGAGATCAACATCATGTTTGGTACTAGATCAGCAAAATTAAAACCCTGAGAGTTTAAAGCAATAGGCCCCCAGCCACAGAATCATAGAGGGGACTGGGCTCCAACTCTCATGCTTGACTTCACCCCAAATATAGCCTAATATAAAAACATAAATAGGTGTGTGTATATATGTAGAGAGAGGGAACACAAAACTACATATCCATCTTCTCTAGTACTCTAAACTACCATGTAGCTTTATGTTTGAATACAGTTTCTGTTTCTATTTCTATGCTAAACATATCTCATTACTTTCTAAATGTCTAGAACAGTGTTGGGAACCCGTATTTGGCTGAACATTGCCCTAGCAATCTGAATCACTTTTCCGATGATGCTAATACCTTTTTAGCTGAAATCTAGCTTGGCATTTTGATTAAATTTTCTGTTAAGTACTCTAAAAAGACTTTTCAGTTTATGAAACTATAACCTCAAAGACAGGAGGAAAGTAAAAGGTGACTTTAATAATAGAAAACAATACAGAACACAAAAAGAAAAGTCATTAGGAATGGTATCTGTAGAAATGCCAAAATCCAAATGCTGAATCTGAATTAAGCTAATTATGTGGTACTGCCCACAAATGTATTTCGGTCTTCCTGGAACAGTCACATTTATAAGACAACGTGTATGTTAATTCAAAATTTTGCCAGCATGCTAGTCAGGCTGCCTCAGATATTTCTCCTTTGATACTCCCTTGAAAACTAAGGTTAGCTCTAGTTTTTTTTTTTTTTCTTTCTTTCTTTTTTATGGCTACATAAACACATGCACACACCTTCTCACCTCAGCCACTTGGTCTAAGTATAGCCCACCTCACTGATTTGGGTAGAATTCAATCTGCTCTGAAGTCATCAGAAGACAGCCCTCCTTACTTAGTGTGGCATTTAGAACCTGGTTTATCATAGTTCTCCAGTATTATCTGGCATCATTACTCTTTGAACATTCTGCTCTGCAACCAAACATTCTCCTCATTCCCTAAACAAGTATACTCTTGACCTATGTGTTAGCCTCTGTTTGGAGGACTATCTCTGTGGATGACCTTCTTTTCAAACTATACCCATGGAAACCCACCCACCCTCAAGCTGGCTCAGAAATGCCCACCTATGTCTGTAGAAAGTTTTCTTACAGAACTGAACTTTTTTCCCCTTGGGTTCTTCCAAATTTCATTTATGACTTCATTATAAAACTTACCAAATTTTTGCCTCCTATTACAGTTTACATTATCTTTGTTCTTTTAGACTTTAAGCTGCTTGAGAATGGGACCCACTACTTACTTATCTTGTGCCCCATCTGTGAACCTAATTTAGTGCAGTCAGTGAACATTCACTGAATTGAAAACATAGTTTCACACCAGGCAAAGACTCGAGTGCTAAAAATGACCTCCTCCATCATTATTTGGTATAAGCAACTGAACAAGGAGTTTTCAAGTTAAGACTTTTTCCATCATTGAGAAAAGAACCTCCACTAAATATTCACTTGAAGTCTTTGCATATCTAAGAGAATGAAGCATAGATACAACCAAAGTCTTAAAAATACAGCAAAGTAAATGAAGAAGTAGAAGGAAAGGTGAAAGAAGTGTCACACTTGGGTATGTATGCACAAGTAAATTATACTCACCCTTGTGTGCATAACACACAGGAGACCCTCAGACTCTCCCTCAGTGCCTGTTCCCTCTTGCTTTAAGAACAGACGGAACAACCTTACTGATTTCCTTTTCCAGTCCAGAAGGGCAGCAGCCAAATAGAATGAGTCAAAGAGGCCAAGTTAAACATAGGTAGTTAAGGCAGCTGCCAAAGAGGAAAAGATGCATCACACCGTCTGGAGAAGGAAAGGGCTTTTATCTCGGGGCTACCAGCCCAATGAACAGTGCCTGATGGCTTTGTTGAATTAGCGCATGGGATGCTAATTGGAATTCTAAACAATTATACGTATAAAAAGCACTTTTTAAGTCTCAAGTAGTTACGAAAATGTTACCTTCACCATCAAAAAATAGATTTAGTTATGTTTGGTCTTTGCATGAGAAACAGAAGCAATGTAAGAATATTGATATTTAGGAATATATTTTACATGTATGTTAAAGACATATATTAAATATATTAATATATATCTATAATATATTAATATAATACATTAAAACCTAACTTTTTATATTTCCAAATTATAATATATATTACATTTTCCATATGTTATATGTAAAAATATATTCTTTTCTTAGAAAATTAAATTCTGTGGAAGAAGGCTTGCTAGAATTTGTCAAATACCATCATGTAACGTCCATGGATTATGGCATAGGAACTCACAGCCCACACTGAGATGTGGGTATAACCATCCCCGCTTTGCAGAGAAGGAACACCTCTCAGCGAAGCACCATAACTTTCCAAAATGGTCGGGACAGTAAATGATGGGTATTTGGTCACATTCAGGCTTGTTGGAACCCAAGGCCCATGCTTGTGACCCATATACACATGTCTGCTGGGAGACTGACGAGAGCAGTTGGTGCACACAGTGCCCCAACCATGCACTTGCTAAACTAACTCATGAGACCCAGTGATTTCATGCTTCCCTAGTCTCCTCTCCCAGCTCTCCTGGGAATATCTGTTCTAAATGGTCTGCTCCATTCTACTGCTATCAGTATTATAGAAAAATAAGTTTGTGGTCAGGAAAGCAAAAAACAATATAGAATTAAGTCAGTGGTTTGCTGTAGGGATGAAATATTCCCTTTGCCAAACAAGTCCTAACCTTTTGAGTTGGCCTCACCTCTGAAGAAATTAAAGAGGTTCACCAGGCATCTTTGTGACAGAATATCCCCTGGTTAGGAGGGGGTGGGGTGCTGGAGGCTTCACTTTAGCCTTTCAGGACTCCGCTGTGATAGAATAGAGTCAGCCATACAATCAGAAGGCAAGGGGGGAGAGAACAGCATTTCTGTCTCTGAATTACTAGTTTTTATTTTAGCACTAGAGACAGTGACTTTGGCTTCTTTGCTTCAAATACTCTCAACCATCAATCGCTAGCAAACTCCCTCCCTCCCACCACTACCTCTATGGTGCATCGTCTGTCACTCAGCTATGCCCAAAGGTAGACCACGCCTGAAACAGCTTGCTGCTTCACAGCTGCCTAAGGGTGCTCTCCAGTATAGAGCAGGTTTTATATATAAGGAATACACTGAGGTTGCTGGGCTACCTGGTCTTTGGGTGTGATAAAACCCCAAGCCTTGGTTCCTTATCCTCAAGGAACTCATTGTTTGAGATGACCAGTTGATATTTTTGGTTTTTTGAAATATGAGAGAATGATGGAGAAAGTTCATGGTTAGGAGAATAGTGTTATAAATTCAAGCATGTTTTATCAGCAATTAAAAGTTTGGAATATGTTTGAATTATGTTGAGAAACTAATGTAGTAAAAATCCCATTACAAGATAGTATAGTTCATACAAACAATGCATGATTCCAATCTTGTTTTCCTCAAGGTGAATGTTTTAGGATTCCAGGAAAAACATACTCATGAAAATGGTCTAACTATAACAAGAAAGGTCTGTTATATGTAGCGGTAGCTCTTAACTTCTTTTTGGTCACAAATTTCATTGAGAATCTAATAAAAGCCATGGATCCTCTCACTATAAAATATTGGCACACACATATTTCTACCAACCTGTGTGTAGGGAATTTAGACTCCCTAAATGTATCACAGACCCAAGTTAAGTTCCTTACTATGTAGGAACTCAATTATTTTTTTTTTTTGCATTAATGTGTAATGATCATGTATAATAAACGATCTTGGCTGAGACAACCAGCTATGCCAAGCATTATGGTGAATCTTCGTCAGATAGTAAGTGAGTTATTTAACACTTTAGAAGGAATCAGAGCCTGAGTCAGGCTTAGAATTCATAGCAGTTGTCCTTGGACCCATGATGATGGATGTCCTAAATTACAGTCAATCAGCCGAGCCCTCTGTTATGTCTCCCTGGTGGAGCCTCCCTATTTCTCTTCTGGCTGGTCTAGTCATCCATCTGTTTCTGTTACAAACAGCTACAGTGCTTTTTTAGACCCACAGCTTTTAAAACTGAGTAGAAGAGGAAAATAAAAACCCATTTACTTCAGGAGCAGAAATAGAAACTAAAGAGTTTGGTCATTAGCAGTAATTAGCAAAGGAAAAAGAGAGTTCCTACTGTGTGCTAATTACAATGGTAAGCCCTCTCACATGTCTCATGTCACTGAATCCATAAATCCATCCTGCTGGGTAGGTGTCATTCATCCATTATTTTATGGGTAGCCAGAGGCTCAAAGAGATTATATGACTTGTGTAAGACACCCAGGTTAATAAATTGCACTAATATTTAAATATATTTGTGTCTGATTCTAAGACTAGTATTTTGTTATCCTACTATATAATGCTTTTAAAAGTACTTATTCAAAAAAATGAGATCTAACTTTGTGCTTCCAGTATCTTAAAATTCCCTATGTCTGAAAGACTTCAAAGTTCCCCCAGATGAAAGATATGCATGGAGGAGAAAAGGTGACCTGCACCTCCTAGAATACTCAGGTGGATTCCAACACTAAGGTCACATGGTCTGGCTGAGCCACAGAGCAATTGAAACCTTACCTGGAGAACTGGGCTTCCTTCCAGGAGCATTCAGACTCATGCTGCCTTTTCTTTCAAGATGTGGCTAATTGAGCCACAGAGACAATCAGTGGTATCAGGCAGTATTGAGGAAATTTCATATCCTGTTTCCATTCACCCTCAGACACCAAATTAGCTTTCACCTATATTTTCTTCTAGATAGAAAGTAAAAGCCCTTATGAACTGTCATGGCAAGAATATCAGCTTGGGTTGGCCCATACAGGAGTCATGAGTCATTGTTTGGCTGCATATGTTTAGAGCTCTGGGACACACCAGATAACACCGTAGTTTTGTGATATCTAGACTGACTACCTCCCCACAAATCTCAGTAAGACACAGTCTGTTATAATGACCATGGTACCAGTCTCTTCAAATCAATTTCAAGTGTCCAGGTTGAAAACAAAGCCACATTGCACTCCGTTAGGGAGATGTTTAGAAGTGTCACATCTCTTCAGCCTTCTTTGACTTCCCATTTCCCTTCTTTGACTCTTCAGCTTCTCATTTCTGTGTCTTCTTTCATTTCTCTACCTCTTGGGCAAGGTAACTGGGATGAGGTAAGCAGATAATCCAAGGACTTGTGTATCCAGAGAACCCTGCCCATGGGACTCTCTCCTTGGTAAGCCCCTGCCATAGAGCAACTTCCTAGTCAGGAAAGAAAGCCTTTAATCTGCCCACATGATGTCTTCCAAAGTCATGCTCAGAACTGAGGCTGGCTTCTCCCTTACTAACTGCCTCCAGTAAACTGAAAACTTTTGGCAAATGCTTATTGATCACCCGCTACATGTTGGAAATTATTCTAGGTATTGGGTACAGAATTAATAAAATAGAACTTCTGCCTTTGAGGAGCACTGCTGAGTGGTATGAGAGATTCATAAATATATAATTTCAGTACATCATGACATTAGGGTACACTTACGTGCAGCAGTTAGAGTCCACGAGAGAACAGAGGAAAGGCGCCCACCCTAACCTGAGGAATTAGAGAGGAGTCCCATCTGATATGCATAATCTGAGTCCCAAAAGATAAGTAAGAGTCTCATGGGAACAAAAAAAGTGAGATTAACATTCCAGACCAAGGAAGCCACACAAACCTGGTCACAAAAGGATGAAATGGATGATATGTATGGAGAAATAAAAGCTATTTTCTATTTGTTAGTCACACTAAGTAAGAAAGAGACAGTTATAGGAGATGGGGCTAAAAAAGTAGATAAGGATCAGGTCATAGGGTGTCCACATGTCACACTAAGTGACTTGGACTTTGTTCTGTAGGTTATTAGGAAGCAAATGTAGGCTTTTTGCAAAGTATTTATATGATTAGATTTCTATGCAGTGGGGAAGATGGATTAAGTGGTGAAGACTAGAAGCAGGGACTAGTTTAGAGACCATCATAACAATCTAGTCAAGACATATTGTGGGGGCCTAAAACTGGTAATGGAAACAGAAAGAGTGGACTAAAAATTATTTAGGAGACAGAGTAGGGAGAGCTTAGGGAATGATAGATGTTGGATTGAGGAGTGGGAAGAACCCCAGATGACTTATAGTTAGAAGTAAGGGGTTACAGGTTGACCAGGGAAGACTCGACTGTCTCAGATTTCACAAACCAGCTAACCCTTTGCCAATCCAATGCAATAATTCACATTTATAGTTACAGAGCAGTGATATTTTTTGTGAATTAGATATTCATCACAATACATATTTTGCCAAATGTCTTATGAAGAAAATATTTTGTCACAGTTGAGGAGATGGGTTGAGGGAAAGTTAAATGGACTTGGTCAAAATCAAATAACAAAGCAGACTCGGGTTTACACAAAAAAATCTAGAAATGATATTTATTTTTAAGGTATACTATATAAAATTATCCATATTTCACAATCTTGTTTATTTTGAAATTTAACATGGTTCTTCAGTGGAGAAATCTCATTGGTCTGAGACCTCCATGATGGAAATGCAGGCTTCTAGCTCATTCATCGTGTCGGAATCTTTCTGTTTCTGTATTCTAGTGGTTTTCCTACACAGACCATTCTGCCATATTATGAGCTAAAATTCAGATCCTGGTAATTAATTCAAGGAGTAAGCTTTATAGTCTTGGTAACTTTGATGTGTGGGAAAGTGGCTTCCGTTTTTCTAGAAGTTTTTCTTCCCAGACCTTTCATAGTACTTAGCCAACCTCAGAGATATTTTTCCAGGGACAGATTCTATCTCACTAGGTTCCTATGAAGGTCAAATAAGATAATACATGCAAAAGGGACTCATAAACTATAGAGTGCTGTCTGATACATATTACTGCATTGTTATTTTCTGGTCAGTAATATAATAAAGAGGAGGATGAAAAACTTTAGTTAATGTCTTTCAGACTCCTTTTTGATTCTTAATAGAATTCTCCACATCAGCACATTCCAACAGTCATCTGTGGTTCAAGAAGCTCAGTGTTAATTATATCTGGCTATAGAAAAATTTTAGTAATTACTCCAGAACCACTTTTCTTATCAGGTATTGGGGGACAGCTAGAAAGCAATGGCTCAGATATAGGTCTATCAGAAATCATGTCAGTCATCCTGAGTACTGTTCTCTATTTCATTTTTCCTTCCTTCCTAAATTTTACCTAAAATATTTTGCCTCAAAAGATTAGGCTTTCCTACGCTGAGAATTTATATCAAGCTTTTAACAAAGGGTCTCTCAATGTGTTTTGCAGCCCACTTGGTGTGGCCTGTGTGATGGTTCTTCTCATTCTTTTTCCAGCACAGCTTTACGCTTCAGATGCTCTGTCAGAAACCAGGCAAGCAAATATGCTCATTCATCCTTTCGTTTCAGTTCTAAAGTTGTCCTGATGGTATCTCAAGCCATTGAGAAAGTGTTGATTGCTCTTTTTGTTTTATTTAAAATTTTTTTCTAATGTTTTTTATTTATTTTTGAGAGAGAGAGAGAGGGAGAGAGAGAGAGAGAGCATGAGCAGGGGAGGGTCAGAGAGAGAGAGAGAGGGAGACACAAAATCCAAAGACAGGCTCCAGGCTCTGAACTAGCTGTCAGCACAGAGCCCGATGCAGGGCTTTAACCCATGAACCATGAGATCATGACCCGAGCTGAAGTCAGATGCTTAACTGACTGAGCCACCCAGGTGCACTGATAGCTCATTTTTAAAATGAAGATTTAATTCTTCTGGGCCTCCAACTAAGTCTATGAATTCACTCACCCATAAAAGTATGATATATAAATGCACACAGATAACAATTTTATATATAAATTCCACTCTATGTCCTATATTGGGAAATAAAGATCTATACTTGAGAAACACCATGAAAGAACTAAAAGAAAGTGGTTTGGTTTTTTTTTTTTTTTCATAAATAGGCTGCATAAACTTGAATACCTCTTCTCAAAGACTGAACATTTCCTATCCCTTCTCTTTTCCCAAGACTACTGTCAAATAGCATTAGCCTGAGATTTTTCATGTATTTTAAAGGCTGATTCACTTAGATTTTATTTATAAAATATAAGATGAGGGGCGCCTGGGTAGCTCAGTCTTTGAGCATCCAACCTCGGCTCAGGTCATGATCTCACTGTTGGTGAGTTTAAGCCCTGCGTCAAGCTCTGTGCTAACAGCTCAGAGTCTGGCACCTGCTTTGCATTCTGTGTCTCCCTCTCTCTGACCCTCCCCCACTCACACTCCATCTCTCTCTCTTAAAAATAAACATTAAAAAATGTTTAAGTAATAAAATAAAAGATGAACTTTCTCATATCTTTCTTCTGATATACACTTGTAAAATGGGAGAAAACAAGTACACATCCAAACAAATTCCACTGTCCTCCACTTGTAACAACTAGCTCATCATGTCATTTTATTTCAAAAAGGCCAGTTTTAATTGAGAAATTCACTTTTGCAACATTTCTAAAAATGTAGGTGAAACTTTTTTTTAAGTTCTAGAAAATTTCTGGTGTTATCACCAACAAAATATTTAAACTTATTTTTTAATGTTTATTTATTTTTGAGAGAGAGAGAGAGAGGGAGAGGGAGAGACAGAGTGTGAATGAGGGAGCGTCAGAGAGAGAGGGAGACACAGAATCCAACGCAGGCTCCAGGCTCTGAGCTGTCAGCACAGAGCCCAGTGCGGGGCTCAAACGCATGAACCGCGAGATCATGACCTGAGCTGAAGTTGGATGCTTAACCAACTGCGCCACCCAGGTGCCCCTAAACTTATTTTAAAAATAAGAATGTCTCTTTTTACATACTTAGTTATAATTAAGAATTTTCAAGGTAAGCATGGAAAGGACATGCACATTAGGAAAAAAATCTTAAGCTTCTTTCTGTTCTATACTTGGCAATTTGGGTATGTCTATTATACTCAGCCTACACATTACAACTGAATCTGGCATTTCAAACTTCAGAAAAGCAATGTTAATTTGCCCAGACTAGTGGAAAAGGTTAGAAGACCTTCATATTGATACCTTGTGCGTGTAAGGCTTTGATTGCTTTGGGGGCTTTTACACACACTATTTCATTTGTTCCCATAACAACCATTGCAGAAGGCCAGACTCTGTGATCGTTCTCTGGAAGATGAATCCAGGGTTCCTAAAGCCCAAATCCGAAGTTTCCTGTCATGGTCACACATGTGAATCATGCAGGGAGCTTTTAAAATGTTCACATTCCCTCATGACAGTGTTCATAACTCTGGGATTGAGGCCCAGGAATTTACACATAAAAACGTTTCCTAGGCAGTCCTGATGCAGCCTGTATGTTACTCAGGCACTGAGAAGCCTGAGCACATGAACAAAATCTAGGGGTGCTGAAATCTTATGGCAAGTTCCTTTCTACTACATCAATATTAAACCCTTCCTATCTCTTTGGACTTATAAGTGTACCCTCTAGTAGAAAATCTATGCAATGTGGGTTGCTGAGTCTGGCTTCTCCAGACACGGATTCTCACCTCAATCCTCACCTCTCTGTTCCCCAGACAACAGGAGTGTCTGTGTGTAGAGAAATTATACAACGCTTTATTATCTGACTATTATAAAGAAAAAATTTCTACCTCAGAATGGAAGCTGAACTAGATCAGGATTTTTCAAACTGCAGGCAATCACTCATCAGTGGGTCAGGAAATCCATTTATTGGGTTTTGACAAGCATTTTAAAAATGAAATGGAATAGAAAATAGGGTGCTATTCCTATAGAAAGGATATGTTATGTATTTTTTTGGCAAAATACTTTATTTTAATCTGTGTCTGTATGTGTGTATTCCTGGGTTCAATGTAACATTTTTTGTTACCCTGGGGGTCAGTATAAAAACTTTTTCTTGAAAACACTGGGTTAGATCATCTAGTTTACTTTCAATTATAGATTTTAGAATCTATTTTCATACATACATGATCAAAAAATGACCCTGGCTAAAAACTCTGGCAAAAACAGTGGAAAGAAAAATACATATGAGTTTTATTAAAGAAATACAAAGTTGCTTTTAGTAGAATCTTTATACTTCTTTTGAGAAGGACCAACATTTGTAGTCTTGAAAGTCAGGCATTGCCTTTACATTCATACTGAGGAGACTTGCACTGTTAGGCAAAGGTTGGAGCCCTAAGTCATCACAAATTGTCAATGATGAGATTCCAAGTGAATAAGCTTTTGCCATACAGATAGTGTGTGCCTTATACTCTCCCAGGAGGCCAGGTACTGTAGAGGTACTTTAGAAAGTCATACCACCTAAATAATTCCTACTTAGAGGAAGAAGAAGGAAGAGGGGGAGGAGGAGAGGAAGGAGAAGACAAAGGGGGAGGTGAGGAGGAGGAGAATGAGAAGAAGGAGAAAAAGAAAGAGGAAGAGGAAGAGGAGAAGAAGAAAAGAAAGAAAAGTAAAGAAATGGAAAAGGAAAAGAAATGAAAAGAAAAAATACCAAAAAATGTCAGTGGCATTAACAACAATTAATATGACAGTTCAGTTCAGTTCAGTTCAGTTCAGGAAGCATTTAGCGAGGACCAGTCCTTACTTCCTGGGCTTATGAAGGCAAAGAGAGAGGTGCGAGGACATATTGACGTTTCTCACATGGAACTGTATTTAGAGGTGTCCCTCCAGCATCTCCCCCCAACCCAGGTTTTCCAGGGTAGTAGTGGTGGTAGTGGTAGATTCAGTACAAATTACTAAGGGGAAAACACCTGGAGAGAGGGATGCATACAAGGCAGAGCTGGACAGCACGAAGACATGGAGGTGAGAAATGGCACGATGCATGTGGTAGCTGAAAAGCAACTCAGAACAACTGGAATGCACAATAAATCAGTAAAATAAGGCTGAAAGAAATGGCCAAGGTTATGACAAGTTTTATATCATTTATTAAATAGTTCAGACTTTAAAAAGGAGGCAATGGGAAGCCACTGAAGGATTTTAAGCAGGTACTGACATCATCAGATGTGTTGTTTGGTAGAAAACTCTAGTGACCATGTAGGCAAGACTAAAGGCCTGACAACTAAATGGAAAGGACTTTACAGTGATTCAAGTGAGAGATGATGATGCCCGTGATAGCTGAAATGGAAAAAAAGTGGATAAAATAAAAAGGAAAAATTAGGAGCTAAAATTAGCAGGACCTTATCATTGAACAGAGGCACAGGGTGGACTTATATATTTCTATTTTAACTAACTAGGACATGTACCAATGTCATATATTGTGCTGTGGATACAGATAAACAGGAGAATAAGAAAGCATAAGGGGGAGTTGAGTTCATAAACATGTTAACTTTAAGACGCCAGAGAGAGATGCAAATGGGAACATCCAGTTAGCATTTGGGTATACCAGTCTGAAATTCAGGGACACGAATGTCAGAATATTAGCAGTGCTTCACCCTCAGGGTGGATGAGAGCTCCTCCTGGAATGAGTACCTGTTAGTCTTCAAAACAACCCTATGAGATAAGCAATATAGCCCATACTTAAGAAGTGAAAAAGCTGAAGTCCAGAGCGGGTAAATAACCTGTCTAAGTTCTCAGAATAAGTGGCAGAGCAGAGACCAAAGTCTGACTTCCACACCTCTACTCTTTCCTTATACTGTGATGCTTCTTGAGAATAGAGTCAACATAAAATCTAAGCCCTGGGGAGAAATGGATATTTGAAACGTGGACATAGGAGGAAGAGCTATTTGTTCTGTCATGTGGAAAAGACTGATCATGTTTCTGGAGCCCTATGAGAAGAAAATGTTAGAAATTTGGCAGTGGCCACATGGATTTCTTAATATAACATGTGAAACATTTTCTGCAATAAGGTGCAATAAGGGAGCTAATTCTTCTTGACCAAATACTCTATGTCGGGTATGGTACCCTATATAAGAGTAAATAATCTCAGATAGTCCTGACCACTACCAAATAGTATTGGCCTTTTACAGATGAGAAATTTTAGAGGAATTAAAAAGCTCAATGAGGAAAAAAAGACATGGATAGGTGACACTTGAACTTTTTACTTTCCTCCATACTGTGTGACCTTCTAGCAGAAACATTAGTGAAGGTACCAGAACAAGTCACATAGAGTGGTCACTATGTCTAACAAGACAAAGCCTTGAGCAAGTTTACATTGGTGAATTTGGTTCATATGCCTTAAAAAAACACTTTAATAACATTTAAATTTTCTCACAGATTTACTCTAAATAGCAATTTCCAGTAAGACCCTGGTATAAATCGAGTCCAGTTATTCCTGTTCTGTTCAGTGACAGGAGGACTCTATAGTTATCTCCGTAAGGGGCAGCAGGATGCTGGAGTTGGTCTTCCTGTTTTGGGTTTCTTACCCATTCCCAGCTATTCTCCACACTATTGGGAGAGTGGTTCTTCATATCTGCAAAGCTGGTCATGCCATGCCCCTGCCTACTCCCCGTCCGTTCTTTCCTCATAAACCCATATTCATGAATGGTGTACAAGACTATTCAACACGACAATCACCTCTACTCACTAGCTCTACCTCGTGCTGCCCTCTCTGTGCCATTCCACAGCCCACTTATACTCAACTACTCACATCTCCTAACGATGTGCCTTTTCAGATGTGGGTTGCTGAGCATACTCCCTTTGTGCTTTGACTTCCCTTTCTCAACATGCTCATCCAGCAAAACACCTCCTCCAGCTCTTGGATAAAAGTTAGCCATCACATCCTCTGCAAAGGTTGCCTTGCAAGCATCACCTGAGAGAACGGGTTACTGTCTTTTCCTTGGCACAGCCATCACACCTGTGAATGCCTTATCATTACAATTGTCTTGTCAATAAGCCTTATCACTACAACTACTTCATGACTATGACTTTTCATTTTCATGACTTCTATTTATAAGAAGTCTGTGCTTGTTCCCCCTTTGCACCTCCAGTTTCTAGCAGAATGACTGGCAAATAATATATATTCAAGAAATATCTGAACAAACGAAGGCTATTCAAATCAAAGAAAGATGAAATTTTAGATGCAAATTTTTGTCTAGATGCAAGTCAAAATCCTACATCTTTGTAATAAATCTTTTTAGACAATTAAATTTCTAAAAGTTTCTTGAAATTAACCCAAAGGTAGATAGAACTGAATGTTTATCATGCTGTTCATAAGACTGCATGTTAAATGCCACTGAACAAAAACAAAGCAAAAGCTCACCAAAGCTCTGGGAAGCTGTGTTTTAAAATACCCATTACATGGGTGCCTGGGTGGTTCAGTTGGTTAAGTGTCTGACTCTTGATTTGGGCTCAGGTCACCATCTCATGGTTTGTAGGATCAGCCCCATGTGGGTTGGGATTCTCTCTCCCCCCTTTTTTCTGTCTCTCCCCTGCACATGTACATGTGCTCTCTCTCTCAAAATAGATAAACAAAAACTGAACTACCCATAATAATAGAGGCCAATGTATCAAGTCTTATAAATGTTCTATCAGCATTCATTGGAACTTGGGTTTAATATTGGCTGTCCCTCTGGCCTAACAAGATGCTATCAGGGATCATTTCTGTGAGCGCTGATGGGAAAATCCAGACTCTCTTCAGTGTTAAATTGGAGCTCAGGCTGAAAATAGATCCCAAGTGTCCAATTCCCTGAAACACAGGATCAGCCATTTAGCTACAGGAAATCCGAGGAGAGGACAATGCCCTCTGAAAGGCCTCAAGGTCTCCTTGGTTACAGGAGCTGAAAGTTGTTTTAATATTATTTTAACATTTATTCAAACTGAACAAAAATCCCTATCCCATAATATCTTGAACATTTTCCTCACATACTCAAAAATCAAGAGGGGCAGCAATTAAAACAGCACAAATAATCTTGTAATTAAATAAGAACATAGAATGGAAGCCCACCTCTTTATATAGTAAAGTCAAACTTGGAAGAAAGAAGACAAATGAGGATTTGGAAAGGAAGCATGGCTGTCCTGGGAGGAGAATCAGGACACCAGGATTTTGTTTCAGTTCTGCTTCTGATTTGCTATGAATTTTTAGGCAAGTCACTAAGACCTGCCTCAGTCGCTTACCAGCAGTTCAGACTCAGGTCACCAAAACTCTGCATGTCTCAATTTCTTCTAGCTTCAAATTAGGCTGATCATCCCTACCTTATGGGATTTCGTGAGGAATAAATGAGGTAGCATGGATGAAACATATTCCTTAGTGCCCTAAAGCAGACGTTCCCAAACTTACTTGGCGTCTAAGTAATATTTTCACACAGTGGAAGTATCTAACGGCTCCATTCATTAAGTTGTTAGGTACAAATAATGAGTATTTTCTTGTCCTTAATAATTCAGTAATTTTATGAAGAAAACACATATAAATTGAAATTAAAAATAACAGTTTTATTGAATTGGTGAATAACGGCAGTTACTTCCTAATGAGATGCGTGGGTCTGTTGGGGTCTGCACAGAACGCTGCCTCCTTCGTTTCCTGTTCCATATTGATTTTTATCCTATACTTGCTTTTATCAGTTACCATTAGAACCCAGGCCTGCAAACAGTCATCCGAAGGAACATAGCATGATCTAAGTTTGAAAGTGTGAGACATTAAGTTTGTTCAGTGTCTGACATACACTACTGTCTTTCCCATGAAAATTTAAAGCATATCTAGTATTCTCGGGCATCTTGGCACACAGTTTGGAAACTATGACCCTAGCACATAGTAGGTGCTTAGGAGGGATCTGAACTAGATAAATTATCTCTTTCAGGTAAATAGCTTTATAATTTGTTAGGTTTTTAAAATCGCTTTTCTTACAGTAGTCTGCACATAGTTTATGTAAAGAAAATAAATTTAATTTGCTTATTTTCCCCTTTCTTCTGGATTCAAAGGCACCTTTATTATCAAAAGTCACAGGTGTCAGTAGCTAGATACTGATAATCTTTGGCACTGATGGTTGCCAGCATGTATTAATTACTGCAAAAAGGGGCAAATATATTTAAAAATATGTACATGCCTAAGAGAACATACTTTCCCCTGCACTGGCCAGTTGTGATCTTTTCCTGCTTGAGCTGTAAAGGAATTAAAATCTGTTCACAATTCACCAGCTGCATGTGGCACTACTTTTTAAGGAATGTTGTATTTAAATACAAAAACACTCAATTGGGGAACTTTTTATTTATAGAAGATAAAAGGCATTTCAGCAAGTATGTCAATCACATTGAGAGGAGGTGAAACTGAGAAAGGAAAAAAATGTTAATGCATAATTTTTTTTTTTTTTAGCATGGGCAGGGAATAGAATACACTAGAAAAATCCCATTTGCCAGAAAATCCCATATTCTGGGAAGGAGAATTAGGACATAAATGCTGACTCTGGGGCTCCATCTTGTGTCAATGGCAACTCACTGTTAATGGCTCTCTGAAGTGTTATGTTAAGAAGGATTCTGAGGAAAAATTCAAGCTCTTCAAAAAGTGGAGCACCACGATCTGATAGTGACGTATACATTGACTTAGGAGCAGAGACCGCCAGTGTACATGCTGCATGCTTGCCACTTGTGGCCCAAATATACAGAACTCCAGAACACTCCCTCTCCCACTTAAAAAAAAAAGTCAGATTGCATTTTTGCTTATTTACTGTTTTGTATTAAAAATAGAAAATAAAATAACTAGTAACAAATACCCTCCCAAGTTTTAAATAAAGTTCTCTGGCTGATAGAATGTTAGACCAACAACTTTCTGCTATAGTATCAGTGATCCAGGTCAAGTAAGGGAGCAAATACATCTTTAAGAACAGTCCCCAAAGTAGCAATATTAGAAAACAGTAAGAACACAGCCATATTAGGGGGCTGAAATACCTGCGCATCATTCTCTCGTACTATTCTAAAGAAACAATTCTTGGGGAACCTGGGTGGCTCAACTGGTTGAGAGTCTGACTCTTGATTTCTGCTCAAGTGATGATCCCGGGGTTGTGGGATCGAGTCCTGTGTCTGGTTCTGAGCGGAGCATGGAGCCTGCTTAATATTCCTCTCTCCCTTTGTTCCTCTCCCCCGCTTGCTCTCTCTCTCTAAAATAAAAAAAGAAAAGAAACAATTCTCTTTATTTGACACCTAATTCCTATAACATGCTATTGTAATTCCCAAAATCTCATGTCAGATCTTTAAAAAATCTTTTGAGATAATTGTAGATTCATGTGCGTTGTAAGAAATAATAAACCACTTCTCATTCCAATGGCAAATCTTGTATGTCTATAGTCCAATATCACAACCAGGAAATTGGCATGGATATAATTCACCCAACTTCAGATTTCACCAGACTTATGTGCATGCAAGTGTGTGTGTGTGTGTGTGTTGTGTGTATATAAGTACTTTTAAATACAGTTTTATAATGTATGTAGCATCTTGTGACTGCCAAAACAGTTAAACTACAGAACAGTTCTATTACAAGAACTCCTTGTACTACTTTTATTTTTTGGCTTAAATAACAGAAATTTATTTTCTCACAGTTCTGGAAGCTAGAAGTCCAAGATTAAGGCTTAGGCAGCATTGATTTCTTTTGAAACCTCTCTCCTTGTATGGGTTTTCAGTAGACACAACTACCTCCTTCTCTTTCCTCTTCCTAGCTTCTGGTAACCATTGATCTCTCTTCCATTCTATAATTTTGTCATTTTAAAAATGTGATATAAATGCAATCATATGGTATGTAACCTTTGAGACTGGCTTTTTCAATATAATATAATTCCCCTGAGACCTATCCAGTTTGTTGTATGTATCACCAGTTTATTCTATTTTAATGTTTATTTATTTATTTTGAGAGAGAGAGGGATGAGGATAGAGAGAGACAGGGAGAGAGAGAATCCCAATCAAGTTCCACACTGCCAGCACGAAGCCCGACGTGGGGCTCAAACTCACGAAACCATGGGATCATGACCTGAACTGCAACCAAGAGTTGGACACTTAACCGATCGAGCCACCCAGGTGCCCCACTAATTCATTCTTTTTGTTATTAGTCATAATATGGATTCCATGGAGTGGTTTAACTATTCAACCTTATAGTAAATTTCATGACTAGTTCAAGAAATCCAATGACCGGAAATGCCAACGTACAAACTCTTACATGCATAATACCTCACAGAGGAACTCAGGAGCTCATCAGTATAACTTTTATCTTTATCCTCTCATATTTTGTGAGGTTATAGAAGGTATCTGGGAGTCACCATAAGATGCTTTAGCAAGGTGAAAGTCTGATTAATGGAAACAGTATACAGTAATGAGAAATAATGTGTTTTAAGTTAAAGTGGGGTCAGGTGACTTCATTGTGGCCTATTCCCAGGATGGCAAGTACATTTCACCTCCAGTAAAAATTACGAGCTATCAGAACTGGCTGCCAGGAGGGCCGTGACGATGATTCAGAAGATGAGTCCAGGTTGAGCAGAAGCAGAACCCAGTTGGTTCCTGATGTCTGCCCCAGTTACTGTGGAGATAATGCCACATCTGTGCCAGCTGTTTGTCAGCAGTGGTGTTAGAGTTTGAAGAAAGATCAACAACCCGCATGAAGTATGTAAAAACAATGTTTAGAAAATCAAATCTGGTAAGTACGTCTCTGGCATTGTTCAGGGAAAGAGTCCCAAAAAGCAGAGCGCCACTGGGAAATTTATCCCTGTAGTCGGAAAGGATGGCTCAAGCCAGGAATTCCTTCATTAGTCTCCTGCCTCCTTTTTATTCCAACTCTACCCACATCAATAAAGTGGTTTATTCTGAGAGAGAAAACAGTGACCAAAGGAGCTGAAAGTTCTCTGTTCCCCTATTATTTGAGTGTTTAGTAAGTGACAAGCAGGGTGTTAATATATTTTTTATATACTATCTCATTAATTCTCACACAACCTTATGAAGTTGGTTCCTATTATTATCTCTATTCACAGATGAGACCCAAGATATAAAGTCTAGGAAAAGGAAGCCCTTGGTGTCTGCCTCCACTGCCTTTCTTTCCCCTTAGCCTTTTCTGTCACATTATAAGCTAATAAACTGGAGTTACATTTAATATACAAATTTCTGGTGAGTCTGGGCTGCATGATCATTCCCACATTCCTGGGGCTTGCTCACCTGCGAGCACTGGCAAAATCAAGTGCCAGGATCCCCAAAGGTTAAAGACTAGACCTGGGAAATGGAGACAGATTCAAGTGAGTTTTTTCAAGCCACTTTGCTTAGTCTTGAGCTAGCCTCCCTAAGCCACACCCTTCTTTATTTATCATGCTAACAAACCACAGCACAGATCTTAACCTAACTGATAGAACTACAGAAAACAAAATGGCTGTGATTATATTTCAGCATCAGCAAGGTGAGAAATTATGTTAATAATAACAGGTCTGGGGCACCTGGCTGACTCAATTAATTAAGCATCTGACTCATGGTTTTGGCTCAGGCCATGATATCATGGTTGGTGAGTTCAAGCCCCACATCAGGGCTCCACGCTGATAGTGGGGAGCCTGCTTGGGATTCTCTCTTTCCCTCTCTCTCTCTGCCCCTTCCCCACTCACACATTCTGTCTCTCAAAATAAATGAATAAACTTAAAAAAAGAATAATAACAACAGGTCTAATAGATTGGGACACATTTCCCCATGAGACCTACAAGGAAGTAGAAGGAAATAATTTTGAGAACTAAATAAGCATTAGGAATTTAAAGGGTAAAAACCCTTACATTTAAACAAACAAAAAGTGTTCCTATTTTTTTCTTTCACATATATTATTTATTCCCATTAGAGCATCCCATGAATACTCTTCATTCTCACTTTTACATTTGATAGATATAGCAGTAATTTAAATTTCTAAATTTATACTCACATTGCACTTTATAATTTTAAGTTGTGAAGAAGAAAACGACATTCTTACTATTAGGGAATCATGAATGCAATTCTTTTATTTCACCTCCCATAATATTATTAATGAGGAAACTTGTAAAGCTTGTCAGAATATTTGTTTTATTCTCTAATTTAAGAATATTGTTAGTGGGGCACCTGGGTGGCTCAGTCAGTTGAGCATCTGACTTCTGCTCAGGTCATGATCTTATGGCTTGTGAGTTCAAGCCCTGCATCAGACTCTGTGCTGACAGCTCAGAGCCTGGAGCCTGCTCCAGATTCTGTGTCTCCCTCTCTCTCTGCCCCTCCCCTGCTCACGCTCTGTCTCTTGGAAATAAATAAATATCAAAAAGAAAAATTTTAAGAATATTATTAGACAAATATTCTTTAAATTATGTGGGTATGTCTTAACTTTATTTATAAGAGGAGGAAACAAGAGTGTATGAGATTTAAAAAATAATTGGCAAGTTATATGGCAAATGAAAAGTAAAACTGGGTCTCCACTGGGTCTGTTTGTGAGCTCAAGTGAAAGTCAGTGTGTCTCATAGCTCACAGTAGTATTGTTTTCTTAAATAACTAGAAGACAGTCTTATAAGAAAACCATGGGTCTACTCAGTTACACATAGTAGTAAGTGCAACTGCCTCCTCCAGCCCATGTGAAAAATGAGCAGAACTTTGGAAGGAGAGAAACTCTCATTTGGCGCTGGTGGGAACGCAAAATGGCACAGCCAAGAGAGCAGTTTCCTACAAACACACTCTTACCTAGAAATTGAGCTCCTTGGTATTTGCTCAAAGGAGGTGAAAACTTAATGTTCACACAAAAACCTATACATGGATGTTTACAGCAGCTAATTGCCACAACCTGGAGGCAACCAAGATGTCTTCAGCAGGTGAATGGATAAATAAACCAGGGCCCCTCCAGATAATGAAATGTTACTCAGTGCTAAAAATAAATGAGCTAACCAACTATGAAGATATGGAAGAAACTCAAATGCATATTACTAAGTGAAAGAAGCTAATCTGAAAAGGCTGCACACTGTATCGTTCCAAATATATAACAGTTTGGAAAAGGTAAAACTATGGAGACAGTAAAAAGATTAGTGGTTGCCAGGGTTAAGTGGAAAGGAGCGGATGAATAGGTAGAACATAAAAGATATTTATGGAAATGGAACTATTCTGTATGATACCACAATGGTGGATCCATGTCGTTAAATATTTGTCCAAACCCATAGAATGTACAACACACAGAGTGAACCGCAGTGTTAACTGTGGGATTTGGCTGATAATGATGTGTCAGTGTAGGTTCATCAACTGTAACAAATGTACCATTAGATAATGGCAGATGTTGATAGTGGGAGAGGCTAGCTGTGTGTAGGGGCAGGGAGGATACAAGACTCTCTGTGCTTTCCACTCCATTTGGGGGCAAACCTAAAATATGCTCTATTAAAAGAAAATAAAGTGAACAGGCTGGCAAAAGAAGAGGTTTTATTAAAATGGGGGTCAAGAAGAGTGTGTCCATCACCGAGACATGATCATTCTTACAGACTTATGCTGAGCCTAAGAATCATATTCTCAGCCTAAATGAGGCACAATTATCTGGGACAATTGCATTGTTTAGCAGTTGGGTGAAGATTTCTGGTAAGGAGGAATCTGACATTGTTTGGAAATGGTTTGATAAGATGCTTTAGGACTTTGGTACCAAACCCAGACTGGAGAGAGAGACTGTAGGATAGAGAGAAGTGTCAAAGATTCCTTCCTCCTGCCCCCGAAGTGGTATGTTCAATGCTCAATTTTAGAGAAAAACCAATGAACACAGAAGATTTCAAGTTTATTGTGAGTGCATCATATTAAAATATCTCCATCTCCCTTAAAAATATTTAGCAAATTTTACATCACTCCCTAATGCAGAAACATTGATGAGAGTAGACTTTCTGTTGGGGCAGATCAAAAAGGAGGACAAGGGGAACACTGGCAGAAATAGAGTATCTTTCTTATTTGAAAAAATTAGATATACAGAAAAATACTTAAAACCCAATAATTCAGAAGAAAATTATTTTCTAATGTGTCTTCCCATTTTACAGATATTTACTCTAGGACACTGTTAATCCAACAGATGTTAACAGAATCCAGTTATTCCTGAGAACACACAGGGAGCATAATGTTGGTTTTTATCTTCAGACAGATTAGGATTACCCAAAAGGCCACCTATGTATTTCCTTAGGGCACCAAAATAAGAAAAAAAAATTTAAAGAATGACATTTCCCAGAATGAGTATAGAAATCTTTGAAATTTGCTAGACTTTCCTATGCTTATTTGACTGAATAAGGTCATTTTTATTTTGAATTAGATGTGGTTGTAGAAAGGATGCCAAAATCTTTTAGTACCTAGGGTCTCTTGAAATCTTACCTAATTTATGTTCTCAAGGAATTAGAAAACTTGATGGGGAAGTAAAAACACACAGATAACAAAAAAGAGAATACACAGCATTCTATCATCATGTGGCAAACTGTGTGTTTCTGTCTAATAAACACAATTTAAATTTTATGAGACATTAGACAATAATTTTATAGAAAAGACAAGACTTAAGCAAGGCCAGCAGAACTGGGCAGAACCTAGATATTCAGAAGTAGGTGTGCAATTTTATAGCCATGGAAAGTTTAAACATCCAGCCATTCCCATGATTTCTGAAGATGATTCCTTTTAAAAGTCTTTACTAATAGATAATGTTTCAGGAATAGGTTCTCAAACACCTCAGTTGTTGAGTCTTCAGGGCTTAGGATCATTAGACATAAAGGAATGAAGCATCAGGAGAGTGTTTTTTGGGTTTTCACCACAGGTACCCTTTGGAAGCTCAATGGTGGGGAGGCATACGGTCCCATTAGAAGCTCAGAGGTCCTGGGAAAATCCGTCTTCATGGAATTCATGGATTGGAAAGGCTGACAGTTTGAATTTGCTTTTAGGACTCTTGACCTTTCAGTCCAGTGTTTAGGGAATTTGTTTTGTTTTGTTTTTTAACAAGAAGAGAAATAGGGGTTGATGACAGAGGAAATTTTTGTGCCCAGATGATTTAAGGAAACAAAGTCTAAAATAGACAGGTCTTAGCTTCTTCAGCAAACATTAAGTTAATTCATTCCATTTCCTTCCAGTCATGAGAAATCCCTGAGCCTTTCACCTTTTCTTTACTCTCACTCCCATAAAAAGAAAAAAGTTATGTGTGCATATTAGGAATCTAAGTGAAGAAAATTAATGATGACATCTTTAGATGATAAACAGAACATAAGCTGTGATTTCATATTGATTAAAGCAGGCCTGTTTTATTTTTGGGGAAAAAATTAATAAGGTAAAAGTTCTGCTGCTGTGTCTTGTGTTAGGTAGAAGGATTATTCTTTTCTTATCACATTTTTACCAAATCTTACGCTTTTAAGGGTCAGAATCAGGGAGATAGTATATTCCTCTTATTTAAAAAACTTAAAGACACTTAATAATAATGGTGTTTTGGTTAGTTCTAAGAAAATGTTCAACTCAGTCTATTGCTAATGGTCTACAAAGAATAAAACACAAATTAAATGTGAAATCAAAAGAGAGGTAAGAATGAAGAAGGAGAATGGGACATTGTGAATGTTAACTGCATCGTTAACTTCATGTAGAGCTTTCTAGATCACAGGCTTAAAAGGAAATGTGAAATACAGGAAGGAAGATCCACTAGAAATAGTGAAAAATTAACTCTTTTTGATTAATTCTTATTTCTTTTCTTTTATGGTAGAAATCAAATTACCACATATTATTAGACTGAATATATCTCTGCCTTGGATCCCTTGGCCTCAGATATTGAGAAATTCTGCATATTAATAAATCTGTCCTTCACAGTACATTGAAACACCATTGCCTCACTTCCTTTCCAACAGTTCAGTGAAGGAGGGGAGGTTCTAAAATTTTCACCTTTAAGAGTTGAAGACACTAAGGGTGAGTGAGGGCAAGTACCTTCTAAGAGACTGACAGTGAGTCAGGGGCAAGTTGGGGTATAAACAATAGCCTTTGCCAATTATTTATTTATTTTGAGAGAGAGAGGAAGAGAGAGAGAGAGAGAGCACGCACAGGGAAGGGGAAGAGAGAGGGGAAGAGAGAGAATCCCAAGCAGACTCCATGACGACAGTGCAGAGCCCAATGTGGGACTTGAACCCATGAACCACAAGATCATGACCCAAGCCGAAACCAAGAGTCAGATGCTTAGCCAGCTGAGCCACTCAAGCATCCCTCCTTGTCTATCACTTTAATATTGCCCTCTAATTCAAGGGGGCAAATATATACACAGTGACTCCATTTTCTTTAGTTAGTGATAGTAGAAAATGATCTCCTAGCAATAATTTTCCTTCTTTCATGGGGGTCCTAGTGGGCAGACAGGAGCTAGCCATTTGTTTAAATGCACTACCATGTGACAAAGGGAGATGAAGACACACACCACTAACCTCTGCTTGGTGGGAAATAAATGCCTTAAACAGATGTAAACAAAATGCAGCTGAGACAGTATAAGGGTCCACCTAATAAATGGGTATTTGGGCTCAGAGAATCATGTTTATATGTATTTTTTTAAATTTGTATTTACATTGAGAGAGATATAAAGAGCAGCCAGGGAGGCGGAGAGAGAGAGACCAAACACCAAACAGGCTCCCTGCTGTCAGGGTAGAGCCCTGATGTAGGGCTCGAACTCACAAACTGTGAGATCATGACCTGAGCCAAAATCAAAAGCTGGATGCTTAACTGACTGAACCACCTCGAAGCCCAACTTATATGTATTTAATCACAAACTCAGGAACTTGGATTTTTATTTATTAAAATAAAGCACCATCGACTTTTGCAAAGGTGAAACTCAGACTCTAGGCAAATAGTCCTAATGGTTGATAACCTTTAGGATGCATATGGACAAACAAAGGAACTTGGTCAATACAGTCACTGGGGCCCATTCCAGGACATGCAGCAGAATGGGATTAGTCAGAATTTATAATCCCCACTTCAGCGGACTCCAGTGCAAGTAATTTGAGGACCACACTTTGAGAATATTCTCAACTTTCCTACTGCTGTCTGGAACTGGTAGCTCATCTCCTGTTCAAATCCAGCTTTGTCAGAACTGCTCAGACATTTCTGACATACCATTAGAGTTGGGTGTCTTATTTGAGAAGTCATATATAATTTGAGATGCTTATAGGCATATCTGTGTCACCTTCTTCTGGATACATAATTTTTAGGCAAAATGTAAAAAGCCATGTAATTCAGATACTTACAACTCAATTGATGTGAAACACATACAAGACTTCATGTATTAAAGAATTTTATAAATATGTATAAGATAAAATCACTCCTCAATCTATACTTTTTCTCACAAATTGGAATTTAAATTTCTTTTGGCTTAAAGTAACATGTACTCATGGGTTAATAGTCTTTCTAGCCTAGTAGAACTGATTGTCATTTTGTTAAGTAAACAAAGTCCTGAAGATTTAAGAATTAAATGTGGGGGTTAATTTATCTTACCATAATCTTAGATTATTCAAGGAAGATTGTCTTTTTGGCTTATTTTATGCATGGACAGCTTTATTGCTTCCTATGTCTTTGACTAGAAAGAGTTAACTGCTTTTCCACTGACATAAATTAGCAAAGCCCTTTACAAAAAAGAAAAAAATCATGTTCAGTCTGTGAAGTGTGTTTTCTCCTCGTTTAATCAAAAACAGAGGTAAATGCCTTTCCCCAGATCTTCTAGAGAACAATGACTCTCCATTCATATTTGTAGTCATGGGACCTGACCCGTTTTCATACAGGGTATCCCTGGAAGGGATGCTGAACAGTGAAGTCCTTCTATCTCCACTAGCCAGTTCATTTGACCACTTCCCCTGAGAAAAAATACCTCAGAGCAAAGCCATTCGTTTTCAAAGGAAACATTACACAATAAATGATGTTTTATATTATCCATCCTGTTACCATTCTAGTCCATTTATTCTCATTCAAAATTTATGAGCCTTTTTCAAGTCAAGATGACTTTCCCCAGATTTCTAGATGAGCCACAACCTCCTTTCCCAGCCCCATGAACAGGCAGAGTGGAAGGAGAGCTGAGCAGACTTGGGGAGACACAGATTCCAACCCTGTCATCACCACTAATATGACAGGCCTTCTCCCTTCTGGGGGGTGAGAGATTCAGAAGTCATCATTATCCTCTCTTAGCTATGGTTCAATGGTTTTCCTTTTCTTTTTGTGTAACTCTGATACTATAATAGTAGGTGACCTAGTCTTGATTCTACTAAGACACATATTAGTGGAAATTAGTGAAAACGCTGTAGCTCTTCAAGGTACACATTGGTCACCAGGTCCCACATCAGCTGTTACAAGTACACCACACACAGAATGAGAGGTTATTTCTTGTGAGCTCATGTGGACCCTCAGGTGGGGTGTGAGCAGCTGACACTTTGTAAGGTAAATTAAATTATAGTACCCAAGCATTAGCCAGATTATAATCTACCTGTTTATCTCTAATTAGTGTCCTGTGTCTCTCTTCATTTGCTGATGTTAAGATTTGATAAAAGTCTCTGGTCTTCTTTTTTAAATAATGAAGCGTTAATTGTGTTAGTACCAAACTTACATTTGATGCCATGTATTACTAAAACAACCATTCTTTAGTTTTCAGCAGAGAACACAAAACTCCACTATTATAGATTTTAAGCTTAAAAGTATGCATGGACTCTAATACATGAATTATTTTCATAGAAATCAGTGTTAATCATAGTTTCTATATATTCTTTGAGTCAAGAATGGCGGGACCTACTGGAAAATACTTTGTTGAAAATCATTACTTGCAACTAAAAAGCAATAAAAACTATATATATGTGAGTGGGGGAGGGAAGAGAGAGAGGGTGACCCAAAATCCAAAGCAGGCTCCAGGTTCTGAGCTGTCAGCACAGAGCCTGATGCAGGGCTCAAACCCACAAACTGCAAGATCATGACCTGAGTCCAGATCCTACGCTTAACTGACTGAGCCACCCAAGCACCCCTAAAAACTATATTTTACAATAACCATAACAATAGCTAAGATTAAGCTTTTACTATTTACAAGGCAGTATTTAGAGTTTTTTATGGATATATATATCCATATATATTATATGTATCCATATATATAATATACATATATATATATTACTAAATCCTCTCATTGACATGAGGAAGTAATACATTATCATCCATATATATGTACAAAAAAGAGAGATGTTAAGAATTTTTCTAAGGACACACAACTAGTAACTGTTGAAGCTAGAATTGAAAAATATACAGCCTGATTCTAGAGCCTTGACCACTATATTACCCTGCCTTAAATGAATGAATTAGTAATTTAAACAGAGTGGGCTTTATTAGTCTAAAATAGTGAGCCTTTATCATTTACTCTCATATCTCTGATTTTTTAATACAATGAGAAGGTCTCAAGTTTTGCCATCAATAAAATAAGTAACTGTAGCAAGAAAGAACTTACAGAATAAAACCCCTCAATTTTCCATATATGTATATAATATTTCACATATATAATATATAAGAAAATATAATACATATACTTTATATATTTTCATATATATATATTTAAGACTTTGGTATCTATGCTAGCTTATCTACAGGTCACATTTGAACAGAGTCTTGAGGAGATACTGTAAAATTAGGGAAGGTCCTCCAGGGATCATGAGCAAGGATGATTCTTATTTTTACCAAAATGGGTAACACGAGCCAAGACAAAAGTAGATAAGAAAGTAAGAATGTTGCAAGAACCACAAGTGATCTGTTTGGACCAGAACAGGGGGCATAAGATTGGGGAAGCCAGCAGGGCTCAAATAATAAAGAGTCTTCCACATGTGCTCTTTGTTCTACAGGTACTTTGCTACATAGGTGGAAACAAGAACCATGGTCTAAGTGGATATCTTTAGAATTCTTGTCCTATGAGGTCAGGCTTCTTCCATAATCCCATATAGAATTCATTTTCTAATCTTATATAGCTGCCCGAATCCCATATATATCTCCTCCTCTATTCTGTAAAATGTCTACATCTGTCCCTATCATTTGACAGAAGCTTACAAAGACTTCTGATATTGGGCATCCCCATGTCCGCCATCTTATGCCAATTATCTTCCTGGGTATCTTCAGAGACACTAACATAAAGGGCTGGTGTAAGTGAAAAATGGGTAAAGCTGAAGGTATCTAGCCTTGACAATGGGCATGTTGGGTACTGACATGGTGGGAAGACAGGACAGAAATAGTTTCTCCTTACTTGTTTCTTGAAAGACAATAAAGACAAATGACAAAAATGAAACTTAGTTCATCCCGACAGTAAGGATGGAAGCCCAAGATGGACAAAAGTGAGACCACACTCTGCATACGTAAAGAGAAAAGAGAAAAAAGTTCTGCTCTTTTTCTTTCAGCAGATTTTCATCCAGATAACCTGGAAAACAAATGGTTACAGATGTGCCTTTGGATCATCAGTGTTATTTCACTTGTGGATGACCTTAAAGTTTTCTCCTCTTACTCTTCTAGATATTTGTTTTACCATGACCAGATTCCTCAGACAATGGAGTAAGTTTGTTGAGTAAAGGGAAGGGGGTATTTGAATCCGGGCTTGGTCAGGACTTTGGGTTTCTAAGCAATTGAGTTAATGTCTTTGCCTCAATACCCATTAAAAAATAAAACAAAAATAATGGGGTATATGAGCGCATTTTACAAAATGCTTTACCAATGGTAAAGTACTTTAAACATGTAAATTACATATTTCATAACATAAATTTTCTGAGTTATTTTTTCTTATGTCTAATCTTTCTGAGCAGCTTATAAACTCACAATGGGCAGGACCCAATCTTTTCACCCCAGTGGTTCCCATGTCTGTTGTTCCTTAGTTCCATTTGGTGAACTTTTTTTCTTTTTTAGAAAGAGAGAGAGAGAGAGAGAAAGAGAGTGAGCATGTGCAAGTGGGGAGAGGCCAAGGGGGTCGGGGGAGAGAAACCCCAGTAGGCTCCAAGCTCAGCACAGAGAACAACACAGGACTCAATCACACTAAGCCGAAATCAAGAGGTGAATGCTCAACTGAGTCACACAGGTGCCTTTTCAGAAGTTTTTTAAAGATATCCATTTTCAGCACTTGACCCACCCCAGATATCCTGACTCAGAATCTCCAGGGCTGAGCTCAGGCATAAATGCTCCCATGTGATTCACACAAGGTGCCAGATAGGGGAACTATTCCTGTATGGCACTGGATATTCTCCATCCCCAGTAATACCCAGTTTCAGGACATAGTAGGAACTTATATTTGATAATGGAGAAAGATTAAAATGAAATGTCTCTACAAGAGGTAAGGTTTTGAAAATGTCACACTAATCTATAAATGACAATGTGGTATTTTGATTAGAACATGTGTTAATAGGAGAATAGGAGAATGATTCCAAGAAACCAATCTTGAAGCTAAAATTGATCATCTGGATTTGAATCCTGACTTCACAGAAGAAGGAAAAATGTAAAAATTATAAAGAAAATCAAAATGTAACCTAGGACCAAGCCTCCTGCCATGGTGTCCTTCCTAATTCTCTTCTTCTCTCTGGGTATACAACATTCGCACACGCACACACACGGGCACACACACACACACACACACACACATACACACACACACAGACTGCTGGATTAGTATCACTTTTCTATACTGCTAAGTAAATTAGCTCATCAGATTCAAATTATTCATCATGTGAGTACTTGTTATGTTCCAAGCCGTGTTTTATGTAGAAAATCAAGTCTCTGGAATCTTGCTTAGAGGACAGAAATAAGACAGGTACTCCTGTCACTGTAATACAAATATATGAAGGTAACACCTCCAGTTAAGATAACCCTATTACCTCTCTCTGCGTACTTCACTTGTGCCCATTTGTCCCATGTAGTCAGAATCAGAAGCCAGGAAGGATAAAGTTAATTAATGGATTTAAGCACCTGAATTAGAATGGAATAAATTAGAGAATGGTTATCAAACCAAAAAACAAGTATATTAAAGGAAATTGTTCAGGATTAGACTCTGAATGGCAAACGCTCTTCAAAGGGTCCCCTTACATGAAGAGGCCCTTCCATACTTCACCAGATGACTCAAGGATACTTAGAGGTATGAGCCTGCTATAAGCACATGCTACGAGAGGAGAAGAAGTCTAGAAGAAAGACCGAGAAGGGCCTTCATGGAGGAATTCGTATTTGGAACGGACTTTGAAACAATGGCAAACACATTTCATAAGCAGAGGTGGGAGAAAGGCAGTTCCAGCGACAGTGTGGCTTTCTGTGGGAGAAACCCCCTGCTAGAGTAGAGCACTTTGGTAGTTATTCAAGACACTCGAGTGTGACCCAACTAACTGGCAGTTGCCCTTTGCAAAAAGGAAAACGGAGCTCTCTCAGCGCTGATGGCTGCAGCTGCACTCCAGGCACCAGGCACAACCCAGCTGATGCTGCAGCCTGAGCGGGCAGTAGCTCTGCCTGGGGAGGAGGTGGGAGGGAAAATAAGACAATCACTCTTTCTGTCTAGTTTGTAATCACGGGAGAATAATTCCCAGATCCTGAACTTCGGATGACACATGGCTAATGTGAAGGCATATTCTTTGAAGAACCGTTTGGCATATGGCCACTACCCATTCCTACCTAGTCTGAGAACACGGATGAGGAAGAAAAGGAAAGGACAGGAAGAAGAGAAGAAAAGAAAACCACAAAGAGTTTAAAAAAATTTAAATAGATGGATTTTTTGGAGCAAAACTGAAGACAGAAGAGGCCAGTCAGGAGATCTCAAGATGTATACTAAAGGTTGGTGTAGAAATAGAAAGAGCTCTCAATTTCTTGAGTGCTTACCGTTGCATTGGGTTCACTATTTCTTGAGACCCTTTCCACTACCTACACTCTCATCTCCATCTTGTAGATGAAGACACAGACTTGTGAAAGCAAATAACTTGTACGGTTTCATAAAGTGTTAAGTGGCCGAACCTAAAAACAGCGGAAACCCACGCTCCTGATCCCACATTGTAATAGGATTAAGCATGTAGGTTCAGCAATGGGAAGCCACTTGGTTCCAGCTATTTCAGCTCACCTAACTTTACACAGGTTTTTCTTTCTCCCTCATCTTTAGTGATTCAAAAATTGATACATACTTCATCAGCATCTTCTTTTCAAGAAAATGCTAATGCTAATACCGTAACTCTTTCCTTGTTAACAATAACCTAACAATGTATTTATCTGTATGACTCTAGAAGGACCCCATCCCATGTCCTATTCTCCATATTGTTACTATCAATTCTCCTATTATTTATTTATTTATTTAATTCCAGTATAATTAATGCACAGTGTTATTTTAGTTTCGAGTGTACTGTCAATTCTCATTTTTTCACCACTTGCTGTAATATAAAAATAAATATTGGCCCACTTTGGATCTCTGCACCTTCATTTCTGGCTCCAGTGCTCACATGTTCTTAGGAAGAAAAGTCCTAGAAACAAAATAAATTGCACATTGCTCCTGGTGTGATGCTAAAACTGTCACTGGCAGGGAAAGTGTGGGTCTGTTTGGAGCATGAGTAACTGATAACAAAGGCAAACTCTATCTCTACTTGTCTTTCCAAAATGCCCAGCTGATGAGTGGTTTCTATTTAAGCTTTAAATATACAAAACACATTTTATTTACTTTGAAGTTTATCTGAATCTAACCATGGATAGAAAATAAAGCCCCTGATGTGATTGTACCGTGGAGTACATAAGCACCGGGCATGAAGAATTCCATTTATAGAGTGTTAGAAATGAAGAGACTCTGGCCCACTCTTCCATTTTTAATTGTTGAAAAATGAGGCCCAAAGGGTTGGCATGACTTATATAATGACCCATTGAGTCAAGCGCAGGATGTCAACACACATGTGTTTGATAGAATAACATTTACTACATTTGTGCTATTGCTACTTGGATCCAGTTTTGAGGATTTTGACTGTTATTTTTAAGTGGCTCTATTCTAAAACCACAGTAAGTAGAGAAAATCTTGAGGTGTGTCTACAAGTAAATGTAAGCCCAACTTGAATAGAGGAATGAGAAAGTTGGTCAAATGAAATAGTTTTTTTTTTAATTTTTAAAAAATAACTTGTAGTTTTTATTCATTTTAAGTAAGCTCCACACTGAATGTGGGGCTTGAACTCATGAACCTGAGATCAAGAGTCACATGCTTTACTGACTGAGCCTGCCAGGTGCCCGAAAGAACATGCCACCCCACAATATTTCACTTTGGCATATTTATTATTTTGAGCTGAAGGTACTTGAGGAAACGCAGGTGCAAGAAGGGCTCTCTGAACCCTCCCTTTCTACCTAAAAGTAAGTCATAAGATTTCCCATGAGAAAGGTACCCTCTCTGTACTAAGAAGAGAAGAATGTTGTTATCACCAGAGAATGAGAGTCAATGCCAAAATGGACCTGTGCAAACAAACCTACTCAGATAACCCTGATCCTGCATTAGTTTCCCCCATATATTTCCTAGTCAGCCCCACAATTTACTGCCCCAGCTTAAGCTGCTTTGTCTTGTCACATGCCCACAATCTATTCACCTTTTTGTATAAAATGACATATAAGCTTTTGGACCTAACAACTTCTTCACGTCTTTGTTTTCCTGCTGAAGACTCCTGTGTATGTGTATGTGTAAAAATATTAAATAAATGTGCTTGCTGTTTTCCAACTAATCTCTGTGATGTTAGTTTAATTCTTTGACCAACCACAAAACACAGGGGACAGAAGGAAGTTTTTTCTCCCTTACAGACTATAATTAGGACTGTGGGCTATTGTATCACTACCAATCTTATGGGAAATTCACACATGACCTAGTATAAGCCATTCCATCCTCTTCACAAGAGTCCCTAAATTTTTGGAAGATCCTTCCCTCTTACCGCCATGAACCCTGTATAGACACAAGCTTTCTAAGCAGAAGGTCAAAAATCACACATCATGTGGTCAATGTGTCTGATCCACATTTTGACAAAGTATAAGGTTAAATGTATTCTAGAATGGAAAAGGAATTTAAAAGTAATCAACTAGCACCATGGCTTCCTGAATAAAAATAGTATTTTAATATCCCAAAGATCAGAAGGATATATAATCTCCAGCTAAACTTCTTGAACAAGGGCAATTGGCAACCTTAAATAAAACATACACACAACATTGCTTAGATTTGATCACTTCATTATGGACCAGGAGCAGTCTACAAACTGGCATGCGAAAACCAAAGATATATACAATAGGAAACCACTGAATGTTCTAAAAAGGGGAGTAACAAGAATAGATCTGATAAAGACTATGGATTAAGGAGCAATGGGACAGACTGGTAACTCTCCATGTGATGCATATAAAGCAAACCATACTCTCCTTCCCTTTAAAGGATTAAAAACAATCTTGTTATTCTCATAGACATATACTATATGTGCCTAGTTAAAGATTGACAATGTATATGATAGCAAATTATATTAGATGATGAGTAAAACGTGACAAACAAGCAAAGGCAAGCACAAATAAGTTGGGGAGAAAGGAGAAAGAAGAGGATGGATAGGACTGTGAAGGGGAGGAGACCACACCAGAGACTGGATAGCCATTTGCCAAACCAGTTTCCTCTTCTTCCAGGACACATAACTATGGTAATTTTCAGGAATACATTTGCAATTAGGTGTGCTATTCAATACAATGGAACTTAAGTGCAAGTGATACTAGCACTCACAAGCAGAGAGAGAGCAAAGAAATGGATGTGCCTCTTTCCATTCCCTTTCCCTAGTGAATGCAGAGGACTCTGAGGCATAGCGAGGGGCAGAGATAGAAGGTCTCTGAGTGAATGCATGGGAGGCTCCTCACCTATCAGAAATACTTGCATTGGACTGTTATGTAAATGAGAAGGCAAAAAATTTGCTGGTGTGAAACCACAATAATATTTGACTTAGTTGGAGCATTACCCAAAACATATGACATTCAATTCTCATGCCTAAGCTTTAAAGAAAAATAATAGCTTAATTGGGATTCATTTTATATACCCTACCTTTACAATTCAATGGTTTTTAGTATGTTCACTTGAGTTACAGCCATCACTGGCATTGAATTCTGGAACATTTTGACCACTCCACAAAGAAATACCCATTTGTAGTCTCTCCCTATTTCTCCCAGTACCCCCCCCCCCACTAGCCATAGACAACTGCTAAACCTTTTTTATGTCTTTATAGATTTGCCTATTCTGGATATTTCCTATAAATGGAATAATACATTATATGATCTTTTGTGGCTAGCTCCTTTCACTTGACACAACATTTTTAAAGTTCATTCATGTAGCACATACCAGTACTTCATTCCTTTTTGTTGCTGAATAGCATTCTAATGTATAAATATTCCATATTGTCTTGTCAATGACTCATGCCCAGTCTTTTAATATCTCTGCTGTAGGCTCTTTAAAGCCTATCACCATAATAAAGAGGAGATTCACGGGCACTGAGTGGCTCAGTTGGTTGAGCATCCTCCAAGTTTTGATTTTGGTTCAGGTCATGATCCTTGAGTCATAGGATCGAATCCCATATAGGGCTTCGTGGAGAGCATGGAGCCTGCTTAGAATATTTTCTCTCTCTCTCTCTCTCTCTCTCACTCTTGCTCTCTCTCTCTGTCCCACTCCCTTGTTCATGCTCTCTCTCTAAAATAAAAAGAATGTTAATTAAAAAAAGAGATCCATTTATCTAGAGAATGCACACACACAAAGTCTTGTATGTAGATTACAACTGTCAACATTTTACCAAAAAATAGTTACTTGATTTAAAGTCACTCAGAAAAGTTGAAACTCCTTTCAAAGTAATAATATACAAAGTCCCCAAGTGTAAAAAAAAAAAAAAGAAAAAGAAAAACAAAAGAAAAGCACATGGTTTCATACTTTTTAACTCAAGAGTTTTAAGAAAAAAACAATACATTGTAACCAGTCTGGCAGTAGCCTGCATCAGGATATATCTTGAGGAGGAACCCAAGGAACTAAACCTAATGTCAACAGAAAGCAATTAAGTAGAAATGAGGTATTGCTGGGTCAGGGGAAAGAGTTCATTAAAGGAATCAAGTCTCAATGTTTTTCTAAAGATAAATCCTAGCTAGTCTAAAAATCATTAAATCTTAATGACAGAGTCAATTTGTTGCTGGTGTTTACAAATGACATATTAACATATTTCTGTAGCCTGAAAATTTAGAACTGTGATTGCCTTTCCATATTAGAGAAGTTAAATTTCTGAGAAGATTTACAAGGCTGCAAGACAGAAAAGTGTTCTTTCTATATTTCTCTCGTTAGGTCATTGGGAGGACATTCACAAAGAAGGGACTGACTCTGCATGCCTTGCATTTGTTTGATAGACACTTGTCAAGCACCCCTTGTTTCTTGGACACAGTGGTGGAACCAAGAATACAGAGACATTGGTTTGGTAATTACAATAGAATATAGTAAGACATGTAAGCAGGCTATGGGTAAAGGGGAAGCTTGGAGAGAATAGCCAATTCTAACGGAGTTCCTTGTCTCATGAAAAATATATTGTGTTGAGTCTTCAAGGATGAGAACATTTGCTCTGTGAGAAGAAAGCAAGGAAATTCTGGACAGTGGTAACAGGAGACACAAAGATTTTGGAGTCATGTAAGGGCATGGCAAATTTAGGGAAAAGGGAATTATGCAAGGTAGAATTATGGAGAATGGAAAAGTAGCTTAGAAACTAGTTTGGGGTCAGTCTATAAAGGGACATATATGACAAGCTCATGTATTTAGATTTTGTTCTTTAGCCGATTAGCAAAGAAAATGGTACATAGTTGGGCTAGTTTTACTGTAAAAACAAGTATACACAAAAGAATAATATAAAAATTACTATACACACACACACACACACACACACACACACACACACATATATATATATATCAGCCACTCAACAATTGTTGAGACTTTACTACTTTTTCCTCATTTTATTCAAATAAAGGATTTTAAAGCAAACCTCTCACCTGATTTCTTTCTACCCCTGAAACTCTAAATACGGATATGTTCTCATCTCACCATGGTACATTTTCCCATCTAACTAAATTAATAATATTGTATTGGCATCATTTAACCACTTGTGGACTGAAATGTCCTCAATTATATCATAAATATCTTTTTTATTGTAGGTCTGCTCAAATGAGAACTCCAATTAATTTCCCATGTTGCACGAAGTTGTAATGATTCTTAAAAAACTTAACGTAGAGCTGTTCCTATTCATCCCACCCTCTTGTTATTCTCATGCTACTGACTTATAAAGAAACTTGGTATAATATCTTTGAGTCTGTCTCACATAGTGCATGTATTATTTGCTTCTTTGTTGGTATAATTTAACTTTTCTTTTTTAATTTTTTAATGTTTATTTTGGAGAGAGACAGAGTGTGAGTCGGGGGGGGGGGAGGCACAGAGAGAGAGAGAGACACAGAAACAGGCTCCAGGCTAGGAGCTGTTCTCACAGAGGCCAACATGGGGCTCAAACTTACAAACCATGAGATCATGAGCTGAGCTGAAGTTGGATGCTCAACCAACCGACTGAGCCATTCAGGTGCCCCTAATTTAACTTTTCTTATATTTTTCCTATTTCCTACAACATGTAATTTAAAAGGCCTAAAGATTCAGCTTCAATTTTTTTAAGGCAAGACTACTTCACATGTTATATTGTATACTTTACATAGCAAAGGCACTTAATATCTGGTTGCTGCACTCACAGGGATGTTAGGAAAATCAGGCATTACTGCACTACAGGAGCAAGGAAGTGGGTGTGACCTAAGTCAGGAACAATAGATAAACAGAGACAATATCATATGCAAGAAATAATTCTGGAGTAGAATTATTGGAAGATTGGAAATTTACTCCAAGTTTAAATGAGGAATAAGAGTTGGAGCAGGTGAGCAAATGGTGGGGACAAAAGAATATAAGTTCCATGACAGCAAACAATTATGCATATGTTGCCTGATACTGAACCCTTAATACTTAGCATTGTGCTTAAATAGTTATTCCATAAATATTGTTAAATACAAGTATGAATGAATGGGTGGATAGATGGGTAGAGAGATAGTGTGGAAGCTTCTAGAATAGAAGACTAATTAGATGTTCACACTATTACTGATAGCTGGGGTAGAAAATTAGAAACATCTTAAAAATTTGACTTTCCTTCAAGATATTTCTCTATAGATCACTAGTACCTCAGGAAAATGCTTAACATTATAAAGTATATTTCAAATTATATAGCCCAAGGATGTAAAGAAAGACCTAAATAAATCTAAATGTATTCCTCAGAACATATACCAGAATTATAGAAATGTAGGGATGAATTTTGCTTTTTTTCTAGCCTCAAATTATATAGAAAGTTTCTAGGATGGCAATAATGTAAGAATTCAGGCATATCCACTGGGTAGCATTTCCCATGATAAAGTCAAGAGCATTAAAAGTAATAACAAATTATCAAAGACAAAATCTGTTTTTTTTTAAGATCAACAAAATCAATAAGCTTCTAGCCAGGCTAACTAAGAAAAAAAGAGAGATGATACAAAATTACATATATCAAAAATGAAAAAGGAGACATCATAGATCTCAAAGACATTAAAATGATAATAAAGCAATTATTTTGCCAACAAATTTGATAATATATATGAAACATGCCAATTCTTTGAAAGGCATAATCTACCAAACTTCGAACAAAAATAAATTAAAAATCTGAAAAGACTTATATTTATTAAATAACTTGAATAAATAATTAGTAGGTTCTCAAACAGCATCAGGCTCAGATGTGTATATTGGCAAATTCCACTAAACCTTCAAGGAAGAAATTATACCAATTCTGTAAAATTCTTCCAGAAGAGAGATGTAGAGGGAATACTTCCTAACTCAGTCTATGATTTCAGCATTACCCTACTGCCAAAACCAGACAAAGATACTACATGAAAATAAAACTAAAGATCAATATCTCTCATGAACACAGACACAACAATCCTTAACAAAATACTAACAAATTAAATCTCACAATATATACAAAGAATTAAACACTACAACCAAGTAAGATTTATCCCAAACATGTGAGGCTGGTTCAACGTTCAAAAACCAATTAACGTAATCACACCAACAGGTAAAGAAGAAAAATCCCATGATCATATAAGTGGATGAAGAAAAATATTTGACAAAAGCCAACAGCCATTGATGATAAAACTCAGCAAAGACTAGAGGGGAAATTTCTCAACTTCATAAGGCACACCACAAAAACCCTAGACTAACATTACATTTACTGATTAGAAACTCAAAACTAAGATCAGGAATAAGACAAGTGTGCCTTCTGCCACTACTGCTTTTGCATCCTGGTTGAACCAGTGTGGATAATTTGTCCATCCCTGATGCAATCACTGTAGTTATCTTATTTTCTGATTGGCTAGGTCTGTGCCACATGCAGTTGTCCATATAGAGGAGTGGCCAGATCCAAAGGAAATTTTGGATACTGCTACCATAAAAAGAGTAAATGCATTCTAGGAAGGGAAAAACAATAATAAATTACTCTGGTTTACACTATGATTTCATAGTCATCCTGATTATATTACCATCCCCACTTCATAGATAAAAAGCTAAAACCCACTGAGGGGTGCCTGGATGGCTCAGTCGGTTGAGCATCCAACTTCGGCTTGGGTCGTGATCTCACAGTTTGTGGGTTCGAGCCCCACATTGGGCTCTGTACTGACAGCTCAGAGCCTGGAGCCGTTTCGGATTCTGCATCTCCCTGTCTCTCTGCCCCTCCCCAGCTCAATCTCTCTCTCTCCCAAAAATAAATAAATATTAAAAAAAATATTTTCAAACCCACTGAGTAGTGGTCAGGACTAAAACTCGGTTCGCCTCTTTCTCAGCCTGATGTTATTCCACTAGACTAGATTGCTCTGCATACTAGGAAATCCATTATTCCAAAAACAAATAAAAGAACACTTTCCCCAGAAAAAGTGTTTTTTTTTTCTTGCTAGCTAAAATAAAAGATTTTGGAGGAAAATGTAAAAGTTACTCTTTCCAAATTACCAGTTGTTAGTCCAAATGTGTCTGAAATCAACATGACGAAGGGAATAAGAATCAGCTCTGAGGAAAGTTGATGGTCCAAAAGGACAACACTTGCTCATTATTCACATTGATCTTACAAAGATTCTATGCTTCAAATAGCAAAGTAGCTGGCAGAGTTTGCTGAGGTGCATTGCTTACCAGAAGGGAAATCACCTTAGTGCCCTTCTATAATAAGATTTACAGAGTTACTGGTTTAAATTTCAATATATTCTAGATAAACGGTTAATTTCCCCCAGTAAAAGGAAGACGTTAAAATGAATACATCTTTCACTTGGTGTAATGAGTGGTCTGTGTTGAACCTAATGGAAACCATAACAACTCAGAAAAATTAACTTGAATAAAATTTGCTTTTTAAGAAAATGGGCTGGCAAATGGGAATGAGATGAATATTTAAAATTCAGACTAGAATCTTCTATTTTGGTACCTCTTGCTCTTTGCTTTCTCCTAGAAGCACAACACGGTAGAATGTTTTTCTTAACAGACTAGATTTTATAATCCATAGAGGTGAAGACCATGCCTGGCATGCACACAAAAACTAGCAGAGGGGAGGTGAATAAAGTGTGTTGAATAATGAGTAAGCAAGTGATTTATGTAACTTTCTTAGAGGAATGAGTCTTCCTGTTTTTGAATTCCACCATGACATACTTTGCTTTGTAGAACTCTAAGCCCAAATTTCAGAGTTCTTTCTACTGTAACCCCCATTTTAGAAATCCCTCCCTTTCTTCAGAACTGTCTTGTATTTTCTGCTCATGCCGCCTCACCTGGAATTTATTTACTGCCTCCTCATTTTCATGTATATATTTTATTTTCCTCAGTTAAACTGCAAGTTTCTTGATGTCAGAAACCTAGGTTTATCCTCTTTATACCCCCAAAAACCTAATACAGCCTTTAAATTCCTAAGTTTGAATTTCCACTTGTTTCCGATAACCTAAACAGTTTTTGGAAAGGTATACACAAAGGAAATACAGTCCAATGTTTAAACATAAAATAAATAAAAACCAGGCCACTGAAAATAAGTCCATGTAAATAAAAGGAAAGGATAAATTCTTTTGGAGTTAATGAGATAATTACACTTGGGCAAGAAATTTGGTTCCAAGCATTCTAGCACAAAAGAAAAAGGGAAACACTCTAATTACATGCCAATGGTTATGCAATGGTAGAAAGATTTCCCTTCCTGAAATTAAATGAGTATAGAAATTTATCAGAGGCCATTGCAGAAGAAAGCAAATGGGCATTGGAGTCAGGCTGTCCTCATTTTCTGCCCCTTCCTAATTGTGTAATTTGGGGCAAAGCGTTTAACCTCTCCAGAGCTCAGTTTCTTCATTTTGGAAAATGAGGACTTTGGTAACTACAAACCCCACAGAATTATTGTAAGGAGTATTGCTATTAAGCCAGTTTCTCCTTTTCCTTCTCCTTCTCCTTCTTCTCCTTCTTCTCTTCCTTCTTTTCTTCCCCTCCTCTTCTTCCTCCTCCTCATCATAGCAGTAGTACTAATAGTCAATACTATTGCATGCTTACGATACCAGGCCCTATGCCATGAGCTCCATGTGTCATATCTCATTTTCCTCTCATTCTCTCCTTGTGAGGAAAGTGACTAAAGTATCAGGATGAAGTAAGTGGCCAAAGGTCCCACAGCTAGCAGACTGTGTGACTCTCCTGTGGGTATTCAATCAAAGTTAGTCCCCTTTTCCTTGTATGGCCTGGTGAATATCTTCCACCGCTCACACTTTTACAAAAAGAATAATTTTTGTAGTGTAAACTACAGGGAAACTTTGTACCATGTTTGGATCAATGTAAAGAGGAAATGGCAGATGATACAGAAATCTCAAGTCTCTCAAGAATTCCACTAAATAACCTCTTGTGTGTTTGTATGCATTAGTTCAGATCAGTCAAGTCAAACCACAGCTTCCTCTGACTCTGTCTCACTGAATTTTCCCGGTTACTGCACACAGTGACATATTGCCCATCCAGCCTCATCCCTTCCCTCTCCAACAGAAGTCAAGAGCATTTACCATACAAGTGAGATACAGGGAGTCAATGCACTGAGACTGAAGAGGCCTGAGTTCAATTTCAGACATGTCACTCATTAACCATAGGACCTTGGGAGGGATACTCTGACACTTAACTTGTCACTGGACAAGCTTAGGAGTCATATAATTGCTTCTCTGGGGACCTGTCTCAGGGACTGTGACTCCAGGGTAAGGAGGAGAGTAAGATGTTTTCAGCCTTCCATCAAAATCCTCAAGGAGAAAGCAGACAAAAACCTCTTTGACCTTGGCTGCAGCAACTTCTTACTCAACACGTCTCCAGAGGCAAGGGAAACAAAAGCAAAAATGAACTATTGGGACCTCATCAAAATGAAAAGCTTCTGCACAGCAAAGGAAACAATCAACAAAACTAAAAGGCAACCAACAGAAAGGAAGAAGATATTTGCAAATGACATATGAGATGGTTAGTATCCAAAATCTATAAAGAACTTATCAAACTCAAGAGCTAAAAAACAAATAATCCAGTGAAGAAATGAGCAAAAGACATGAATAAACACTTCTCCAAAGAAGACATCTAAATGGCCAATGAACACATGAAAAAATGCTCAACATCACTCATGATCAGGGGAATACAAATCAAAGCCACAATGAGATACCACCTCACACCTATCAGAATAGCTAACATTAACAACTCAGGTAACAACAGATGTTGACAAGGAGGCAGAGAAAGAGGATCTCTTTTGTACTGCTGGTGGGAATGCAAACTGGTGGAACCACTCTGTAAAACAGTATGGAGATTCCTCAAAAAATTAAAAATAGAAGTACCCTATGATGCAGCAATTGCACTACTAGGTATTTATCCAAGGAATACAGATATGCTATTTCAAAGGGGCACATGCTCCCCAACAATAGCCAAAGTATAGAAAGAGCCTGAATGTTCATTGATGGAAGATGTTGTATATATACCATGGAGTACTACTCGGCAATCAAAAAGAATGAACTCTTGCCATTTGCAACTATTTGGATGGAACTAGAGGGTATTACGCTAAGTGAAATTAGTCAGAGAAAGACAAATATTACATGACTTCACTCATATAAGGAACTTAAGATACAAAAGAGATGAACATAAAGGAAGGGAAGCAATATAATATAAAAACAGGGAGGGGGACAAAACAGAAGAGACTGTTAAATATGGAGAACAAACAGACAGTTACTTAAGGGGTTTTGGGGGAGGTAGGCTAAATGGGTAAGGGGGATTAAGGAATCTACTCCTGAAATCCTTGTTGCACTACATGCTAACTAACTTGGATGTAAATTAAAAAAAAAAACTCTTTTAAGATGTTCTTAGCCCCAAACTTAAGTCTGGGTGGCTCTAGTTTTGTTGATTTTTATTTACTGGGTGTTGATTTTAATTTGGTTTAAAAACAGGCTTCTGACCAAATGAAGTAGATGATTGTTAATGGCCCTGGCTTCACAATCTGTGAATGCGTGTCCATCCCAGGATGTGCTGACTGCCTTAGGTGGGAGCTTTGTGTTACAATTTATTACTAGTCAGAGGTATAGTAGGTTTACTAAGAGAAGTTAATGGAGAGATTTTTGTCCTTCTCTTGGCTAACTTCTGAGAAGTAAAATATTTCAAATGATATTCATTCTCTGAATCTAGCAAATAGATGCCCACAGGAAGGCACTGGTTGCAAGTGAGACCAGATGAACTGGGAAATTATTTACTGTTTTCAGCAAATTAGCTGAAGAGGAAAAAAAAAAAAAAAGAACACTTTTTCCCCTTTAGCACTGTGGGGAGGAAGTAAACAAAACATTCCATCTGATGTGATTCAGAATTTCCCAGATGCTAAGCCAGTCGGCCCACTGGAGAGCTCTAAATCACTAGGACGTTCCCAAAGCATCCTCAAAGCACAGAATCATCTCATGTGAAAGAGACAGGGACAGAGTGAACTGCCCTCCAGGCTTGCAGTCAGAGGATCTGGTTGTGGTCTTTTCTATGCCCTTCTTTGTTTGGAACTAAGCAAGTCACTTTCTTCACTGGTCTTGGGGTTCCAAATCTGTTGAAGGAAGATTCTGGACTAGATATGTGTTACTAAAGTCCATTCTTGCCACATCATACTGTGTTCCTTCAAATAACCTAAGAGTCAGCCAAATGAACAACCAAAACTCTTCCGGCCTATGTAACACCTCTCAGGATTGAAGAGAAATGCCTCAAGCCCTAACTCTGTAGACCAAGATATACTCACTTACCTCCACCCCTACCCCCAGGACGTCCAGGGCTTACTGAGTGCGTCACATTCATCTTAGGCATGTCTTGTTCAGATGGTCTTTTTACACTGAATTCTTGATGTTGTGTTTTTCCTTTCATGGCTGATTTTTATATTTCTCAGTACTTTATACTGATGTTTCAGGACAATGCCTCCCCCCACTTTTTGTTTCAATTTTCAATTTCCTCTAAATATCACATACTAGAGAGGAGTGGGTAACAGACTTTAACAACAACAATGAATAGGGAATAACAAAGAAAGGGCTGCAGGAAAGCAGGTCACTTAAAACTGAATTTTAAATATTTCTATTCTTAAAAGTTACATGTCATGACCGCCACAGAGACCCTTACACCCGCCAAATCTCTTTATCTCCTCAGCCCCTCACTCCTTGCTCCTTTGCATGTACCCTCCAGGGAAATTCCTAGATACTTCAATTTGTCCAACTTCATTTTGTAGAGCAATTCAGTTCTCTATTTTGTAGAGCAATGCAGCTCCCTCTCTTTTCTTTTTTTTTTTTCAGGTTGTTTTTCAAGTGTTTATTCAAAAACATTAAACAATACATTTCTATTTCCTTGTTTGTCTCTAATAGCTTTTGAAAAAATTAAAACAATTATTCACATATTAGCATTAATTGTAAGCATCCCATCTATTTTATGGGTTTACATTGCATTTCAATAGTTTTGTCCACTAATGATATAGTAAATTATTTTTATTATACATTCTGGGTAGGATTAAAATAAATAATATAGAAATAATTTAACAAATCATTAGGGAAAAGCTACTATATTCCAGGTTTTGAGAACACATAAATAAATAAATGGTCCCTGCCTTTAAGAAGCTCACAGTCCTGGGGCGACTGGGTGGCTCAGTCAGTTGAGGATCTGACTCTTGATTTTGCTCAGGTCGTGATCTCATGGTTCATGAGATAGAGCCCCATGTTTGGCTCTGAGGTGACAGCATGAGCTCCCTCTCTTTTCTAATGATGCTCCTCTGCCACGCCCTGGGGCTAGTCCTCCACATCTACAAAAATGAAACCTTTTTCTAATTGATCTCTGTACTTCAAATTTCCTCATCTGGAAAATGAGAAAAATCATATTTCTATGGGTTACTGTGAGGCTTCAATGAGATGATGCCTAGTTGGTACCCAAAATAGTGCCTGGTCCATGGTAGGTCCTCCATTAATGTTAACAATTATTAGTTACTGGCATTTGCAATACTACACAATCTTGTAGGTCTGTTTTGAAGATTAGAGACAAAGTGTGTAATGCAAGGCATGTCTGATGGAAGGCACGTAAAAACATGTAAATGTGTTAATACAAAGTGCTTATTCCATGCCAAGCACTCTTCTATTTATGCACATTTAATATTCATGACAACTAAAAGAGAGAGAGCTGTTTTTCTTATCCTCACTTCACAGATGAGGAACCTAAAGCATAAAGAGGTTAAGTAACTTGTGTCACACAAGTACTTAGTGACACAACAAAGGCTTAAGCTCAAGCAATTGCGTTTCGGAGTCTGTGTTTTTACCCACCACGTTGCTCTACCTTTTTTTTTTCTTTTTATTAGCAGCATTCATTAATAAATGAGGACCAAAGTTTCACTCAATGCATTTTCAAACCATAGCAATTCACATCAAGAAACAAAATCTCCTAAAATACTTTTAAAAGTAGTCTTTGAGGGTGCCTAGGTGGCTCAGTTGGTTAAATATCTGACTTTTGGTTTTAATCAGGTCATAATCTCATCCATACTGACAGTTCAGAGTCTGCTTGGGATTCTCTCTCCCCTTGCTTTCTGCCCCTCCCCCACTCCTGCTCCTTCTCTCAAAATAAATAAATAAACTTTTTAAAAAAGCAGTTTTTGGTAGTTTACTAGGTCTTCCAGAAATGTTTTTTAAAAGTGTGATTGCTGTTTATTTGCTTACTGTAAAGTTCACAGTGTCTAGACAGAGTAACTATGCTGCACAATGCTGATGAAACCATGAGGTTATTTGAAATGCAGAATCTCAAGCCCCAACCCTGATCTACTGCATCAGAACAAGCATTTTTTACAAGCTTGTTAGGCGTTTCCTGTCCACGTTAAAGTTGGAGAAGCATTATCCCAGGATACTTGAGTCCTGGAAGAGAAGCAGGAGAAAACGACGCATAAATATGGTTCCCCAGGTATTTCTGAGGAGCTCTCCGGGTCAGCTTCCCTCCCTTTTCCCTTGTTTCTAGCTGGAGGGAAGGGTCTGAGCCACTTCCATGTGCCAGCCCCTTTCCTGATGGCCTCCTCTAAAGATTGTTCTCTTTGACTCTTTGAAACCAAATCACAACGCCTATGTCAAGGATTCTAGAGCTATTCCTCTGAAGCCCAGGTGACAAGGAATACTTCTTCCTGATGCTGCCTGCCATAGAGGGCTTTTTATTAAACAACTGGAGCCACACTTCACAAACAACCATTACTTGCAAATTCCACTTGAGGCCAGGAAAGCTGAATTGGAAGGGAAGGCCAACCCACAGCTGCCTGGATAGCACACTCAGGCAGAACCAAGGACACAATGTGTGGGACCTGGTGCAGAAGGAGAATGCAGGGTCCCTAATTCAAGAATTATTAAGATTTTTTTGTAAATGTTTATTAATTTTTGAGGGGAAGGGCAGAGAGCGAGGGAGACGGAGGATCCAAAGCTGGCTCTGTGCCGATAGCAGTGAGCCTGATGCAGGGCTCAAATTCACGAACTCTGAGACTATGACCTGAGCTGATGTCAGACGCTTAGCCAAACTAAGCCACTCAGGCACCCCAAGGATTAAAAAAATTTTTTTAAATGTTTATTTACTTTTGAGAGAGAGATCATGAGCAGGAGAGGGGCAGAGAGAGAAGGGGAGACAGAATCCAAAGCAGGCTCCAGGCTCTGAGCTGACAGCACAGAGCCCAACACAGGGCTTGAACTCACAAGTCATGAGATCATGACCTGTGTTGAAGTTAGACACTTAACCGACTGAGTCACCCAGGCACCCCAATCATATTCCAAGAATTATTAAGAATGTTAAGAAAGTAATAGTAGAGCACTACACCAAGGGCAGGGCCTTTCTAAGCCTTATGCAACTGTACACATAAAGCCAGCCCTGTTCTCAGGATAAAAATGAACAGAAGAGAAATGGATACAGTTGTCTCTATTTTCAGAAAACTTTTTCCAATGAAGAGAAATTGTCATTGGAACAGGTGTAAGATGGTGGTTCATGGTGAATAAGACTTGAGAAAAACATTCAGACTAAATACCATTTATTTATTTATTAATTCAAATAAAGATACATTGCTTGTTTTCTTGTATACAAATTTTAAAAAGAAAAGACATCCCCCTTCCTCATGGAGCTCATACTTTAAAGTGGGCAATCTAATATGAAAATAGGCCTATAATCTGACTGTTATAGTAGAATAATCCAAAAATATTACGTATTTGAAACTGAATCACAAATCCATAAAATCTAGGTGTTTTTTATAGATTAGTGGAGTTCACCTCCTAGCAAAAGTTATTTTTTTGTGGGGCAAACTTTTTAAATGAAGTAACTTAGAAAAAGCAGGTTGTTCTAAGATACCACAACTAGAGGTACCTTCTCGTTAAGGGATGAGGCACATCATTGTGTGTACGTGGAAATGTCATCAGTATTTTCCTCATGTATGAAATATGGCCCCAATTCCTTTTTTCTTCTCTATATCCTCCCAAAACATCTGTCCCAGTCTCATTGCCAGCGGTGGACAGACCAAATGAAGTGACCCATTTTCCAGACGTGTTTAGAGAATGCTTGGCAAAGTCTAAGAGACTCAAACTTGTGTATAGCAGGAGATGGAGAAATCTGTATTTAAAGTCAAGTTCAAATTAAAAAGAGAAAAAAACAGAGGCAACTTATTTTAGACCTTTCAAATCCCAGTAAGTGAGCAATTTTTGCATCTTTGAATGCCAAATCCAATTAACCTTTTGTAGATGATTCTCATGCAGGCCATATTTGGCCAGGCAGGTGATTGATTAGCAATGTTGGCCATGGGTTTTGAGTGAGAAAATCCCCAAATCCCTATGTTACAACCAAATTAAAGCTATTTTACTGATTTAGATGTAGATTTTACCCTTAACACTTAAAAGAGAATTCCCAAATTATAATTCTTACTTGAGAGAATAACAAAGCATGTTGAGATGTGGATGTTGGACCTACAATTAGGTCTACTCTCTAATTGGCTCCCTCCTAAAGCCCTGCATTTCTAAGTGGGTGATTCATATTCACATCTTAGGAAACCTACAAATTAATCCTTAGTGTGAACCTAAAATGCTTTATATGGATGATGGAAACCTGAAAGTTAAACATGTAAACATCAAGATACTACTCTAATTTTTGTCAAGCATGGACTCAGAAAATGTAATTTAACCAGGTTGACGTTCTCTTAAATAACTGGAATTCACATGATCAAGATTAGGCTTTTCTGAGAAAAGGCTTTCAAGTATAGCACAAATATTAAGATTGAAAAACCAGTGGGGAACAGTTTTAGACATCTTGTGTTACAGATCATTTTATCCATGATGGATGCACTCACCCTTTAAAAACACTTTCTGATCTGAACGCTCATTTGAACAGGGTCCAGTTGGCATCAGAAGTAGGGCACCTTGCACAAATCATCCCATGACTTCTGGGTGGGTGAGGGGGAGTTCTGGTGCCTTGGTTTTAAAGGGTACCAGTGACACATATCCAATGCCATGCTTTGCAAGGAAGCCGGGCACACAGCCTGCCTTCCTCCATCTCCATTGCAAGTCTGGAAGCAAGCCTGTCTGTGCTTTTGTGAATTTGAACCTACAGCAGGTTGAGCCAACTCAATCAGTGGGGAAATACAAATGCCCACTTCATTTTTATGCAGCTGATTACAGGCTTTAGCGCAGAGCTTCTAGGACAGCATGCCAGAGAAGCTCCAGGAAGTAGAGCTTCCTTAAGGAAGGCACATTCTGTTGTTAGCCGTGTGGCATTTCAGAGAGCCTGAGAAGACCCGTCAGAGGAAAAAGAGGAGCTCCAGCCAGGGCAAGGTTGTTATTATTTAATGCCAAAGTACTAGAGTATATTTAGGTATAAACAGCTAGGAGAGCATCTTACTGGGGATTATGAATAAATGAGAGCTAAATCTAAAGGGCTACCCATTCCTAGTAAGGTGATAATGTGTTCCATTGACTATAAAGTCTGATTTAAGAGGGTTTTTTTCATTCGTGGGGTTAGTCTACTAATATGTTTAATATTTCCCTGTGATTTGCAGTGGTGTGAAAGGTAGCATGGTATCATGCTGACAATTATACACCCTGTAGCCAGAATGTCTGAATCTGAAACCTGATTTAACCATGTTCTAGCTTTATCTTGGGTAAGTGACTTAACCTCTCTGGACCTCAGTTTTCACATCAGTAAAATGGGAATACTGTAGCACCCACCTCACAATGTTGTTGTAACGGTTCAGTAAGGAAAGCATTGAGAGAGCACTCAGGACAGGGCCCGATACTGACACACAGGAAATTCCTACTCCTCCAGTCTATAAGAGAAATGGCTAAAGCCCAAATGTGGTTAATTCAAAAATCTTCTTTGATTCCATTCATTTTATTCTTCCTTTAGTAAGAAACAAAGCACCTCTCTGAAACTCTAACACTATGGAGATGCTAAATTAGTATCATTGGGTTTTTAAAAATCCTGACATAAATGTAGGAAGGAGAGAGAGTCATACATTAATTCAACAAATATTTACTAATTGCTCATTATGTGCCTAGCATCAGGCTTATGCTCAGAATATGTTCTTGATGAACAAGAGGGACAGGGCTGTTTTGGTACTTGGGCTGGACCTTGAAGGACTTGGAAGAACTCAATGAAGAGAATTGCAGAAAACAGCCTTGGCAAAGGTTCAGAGATAAGATAAAGATGGTGGACATGGACAAACAGAAAGTTTATTTTGTGCAGTTTCTGTTTATGGAGGCCTAGAGAACTTGATGCTGCAAACAACAGAGAAGGAACAATCGATGTTTTGGAAAAGAGCAAAATGGGAATAAGCATATATACATAACGAGGACATATATGAAGGACTAGGAGGGAAATTGGGTAGAGACTGGGAATATGGACAACTCGAAATCTATTTCAGGATTCCAGGAGTGAAATAAGTTCCAGATTCATCACAGTGGATCGTGGAAAGAGGAAAGAAGAACACAGAGTCATTTTAAAATCAGAACTGACATTGGAGTGCCTGGGTAGCTCAGTTGGTTAAGTGTCCTACTCAGCTCAGGTCACAATCTCAGTTAATGGGTTCTAGCCCCACATCAGGCTCTTGGCTGACAGTGCTTTGGATCCTCTGTCTCCCAATATCTCTGCCCCTCCTGTGCTCACTCACTCTCTCTCTTTCCAAAAATAAATAGATATTTTAAAAAATCAGAACTGATAGTTATTGGTGACTGAAACGAGGAGATAAAGCACAAAAAAGAATAAAAAATGATCCCATGTCCTCCAAACAGTGGAGATAATTAAACCATTAACACACCTCAGGATATAGAGTCCCTAAGATTACTCAGTTTAAAGATCATCAATTTTATAGACTGATTTGATCAATGAAGAGTATCTTAATCAAAATAGCACATTAAAAATTAGTAGCAAAACTGGAATGAAATTTCTAACCTAGTGCCTCTTTCTACCATACACTAAGGTAAAGGTCACAGCTTTATCTACAAAATATAGGAAGACTCAAATTTGAATTCTCTGCACAGGCTATAGGGCCTTCTGGAGGAGCCTTGAAGAAAGTATCTAATCTCACAAGATTGTAAAGAGCAAGGCAAAAGATATTTTAATCAGTGGAGCTCAATGGCTATTGGGTTCCCTTTCTTCTCTACTCAATTCCAGCCTGTTTAGGTTCTGCAGAGCATCTTTCCTTCTGAAATTGTATAAACTTACGGATCAAGGCAACACATATTCAACAACCACCAGAAGAGAATTCTTGAAGCTCTTGGATTCTGTAGAGGATTTGCTCAGGAGTAATAGAACAGGGTGTTTGGTCAGTACGGGAGACACAGGAATGGGAGCTGGGATGTGATTAAGATACAGAGTCACAGACAGCTGCAGCCTAAACCAAGCAGCAGTGAGAGAATGAGGCCAGTTCATACACCTCGGGATGGACCCTCAGAGGGTGTCTAAGCTCAGAAGTTGATCCAGAATGTCAGAGCTGGAATGGACTCCAAATCATCATGCAGAATCCTCTCATTTTATAGATAAGGACACTGAGGTCAGAAGAAGGTAGTACAGGGAAGAGGGTCTACAACAATGCAAAAAAAGCAGAATGGTGGGTGGGGAAGAGCACAGACATTGGAACCAGGTAGATCTCAGTCAAATTACTTAACTGCTCTCAGCCTCATTTATTTTAAAATGGAAAAAATAATACCATCTTTAAGAGGAGCCAGTGATTATCAAATGAAATGCTTTATGAAAAGCCCTGGGCACAGCTGGCTCGGAGGGTCATTTGGAAGTCATCTTCACACGCACTCTTCCCCATCTGCACACGAAGTTGTTGCATGTGCTCTGGTGCACGTCTGTTGTGGGGCAAGTGATCAGAGAGCCATTATTCCCCTAGCTTTCCGCCCAGCCCCTAAGACCATAAGGCCCGGGTCAACTGCAACCCAAACCCCAAGTGTGAAGCTTATTGCCAACAGCCCCCTGCGTTGTAAATACGACAGCAGGGAGCTGGAGAGACAGGAATTGCAAGAGTTAAGAGTAAAACAAAACTTGGCTGATGTTTTGGTCTCTGAGGCCCCAGTGGCAGTCAGCCAACTTGTGTTGTGGCCAAAGGGAACTTGAAAATGAAGGAATGGGAAGCATCTTAAAGGGAGAACTCATTTTGTTTTCACCCTGGGCGAAGGGTTTTCCTTGTGTGGCTGAAGGCACTTCTCTCTCAGACAAATGATGGGATTTCTTGACATAAAATACCTGCCAGCAAGCAAATGTAAAAATGAAACAACAACCCAAAAAAAGGTTAGATGAGCAATTACTACGTGCCAGGCTCTAAGCTAAGCACTTCATATGTGTCAGCTCATTCATTGCTCATAATGAATCTCTGAAATAAGCATTTTTATTGTAATATTGATTTTAAAACTGAAAACAGAGGCACAGAGAAGTAAATGAGTCAAGACTGCACAGCTAGCTAGTGAAAGGGTCAGGATTTGACCCAAGTGGTCTAGCTTGAGAGGCTGCTTGCTGCCCCATTAATGCTACTCTACTGCTACCTAATCTGATAGAATGAGGGGAGCATGAAGAGCAGAGACCACAGAAGAGGAACACAGAAAGCAGCGGCACAGTGCAAACCACACAAGAGAACACAAGAAGAAACAAGGAAAGGAGAGAGGAGAGGAGGCAGTGTCACAGTGCAAAATCGCACACCGTGCAGAAAAGGACACAGCGGAGGCTCCCAGAGTAGGACAGCCCTGGAGGCTGTGTTGCTAAATGAGTTCACTGAAGTCAGTAAAGGCTCTTAACAATACATTGCCAGTCAAAAAGGCATGATGGTGACAAAGAGGTCCCGTGTGAAGTCTTTGGCTGCTCTTAACAATGGACAAGAGCCTCACCAGCCCAGCTGCCCCAGACAGGCCCGCAGTGGTGGCTGGCAGTCACTAAACACAGTGGTTCAGAGATTATAGGATTGGGATCCGGTGCTCCATGCTTCTCTGCCACTTCCTCTTTGGGCACGTAAACTTGGGCCTCATTTTCTTTATTTATCAAATGGGACTAAGAATAATCTTCATAGGGTTATAGTGAGAGATAAATGGTATGCCGTTGTATGCAGCCCCTCTCACTCAGAGTCTGGCATAGTCTTCTATTATACCTAGTAATAATAATGACTGACTACTACTCCCCTCAGGTGACCGTGGCCCACTTCTCTGAGCCAATTTTTCCCTCAGAGAATCTACAGAGTCATGTATTTTTGCACGCTTTGGGTACATGTGCCTTACATAGAAAGTTCATCTATATTGTTGTTTTCCCTGCTTTGACAAAAGAACTTGGGAAGGAAACTAGAAACACAAGGTACAGGTAAGAAGGCAATACCTAAGGGCTGTACTTGTATTTACTGCAAAATAAATTGTATAAATGCTCTATTTTGAGTTTATAAATAAACTTGGAGAGGATCGCATATTTTTACACGTTTCTAAAATACACATTTTGTTATAGTTATTGAGGACTGAGCAACTGTTGGTAATATTACAATCAAAAGCAGTGTTAAGCCTTAACTACAATGAAGCCACTAATATTGAACCACACAGTCAAAATGACTTTATTTCTCATATTAAACAAAGGTCAGCTGATGATTTAATTGCCTCTCAAATGCCATAAAATAAAAATTCTATAACTTAAACGAGGAAATGTCCTCAATAGATTGTTAAGCAAGAAGAGGAAATAGATTTCTCAGTCTAGCATGGGAAAAATGCATTAAGTGCTCAAGAGAGAATTGCAAGTTTCTCTGAAGTATCCAACACAGTTTATTAAAGTTTGCTTTAGCATACAACGCCATAAAAACCTATAAAGAGCGAGAAACTGAAAGCCAATTGCATTAAAAACAATCCAAACAAAGGCATTCTGGATAACAGTTTTGTCATTTCTATAATTAACTACTCATGTTCTTTATTAGCCAGAAATTTATATATGAGATATTACAGATGCTTGATAGTATTATAGGAACTAGATGGGCGTCTCCTCAAATTTAGTACTTGTATGGTGAGAAGAAATAGGTAAGCATACTGTCACAGCATTATCTATTGCAAACTTTCGATTGTTGTGGTGCAGATGATGCCACCTTTTTGTCCTTACCTGGGAATATCTCATCTAATTTCTCAAAGGTAAAATTTGAGAGACAATATATAGCAGTTCACAACACAAGTTTGGGAGTCAGAGAGATCAGTGTACAAGTCCTAAATATTTGGGCAAGTCATAAACTCTCTGATTCTCCGTTTTCTCATTGATATAATGAAGATAATGACCACACTAATAACCTCATAAAATTATTGCAAATAAGACAAATGCCTATGGAAAATTTAAGAACACGTTCCAGCACATAGAAGGAGCTCAAGAAACGGTAGCTGTTTTTATGTCCATAAATCTGAACCCTCCTTGAACATTTCTGCCTCCTGGGAAGAAAAGTAGTTACACTTACTTGTTAAGAGAACTTACGGCATGAGGCAACTGACTGGCTCATCGGCTGAGTGTCCAACTTCGGCTCAGGTGATGATCTCATGGTTCGTGAGTTCCCACACCACTTTGGGCTCACTGCTGTCAGCGCAGAGCCCACTTTAGATCTTCTATCCCCCCTCTCTCTCTGTCCCTCCCCCACTCATGCTCTCTCTCTCTCAAAAGTAAATAAACCTTCAAAAAAGAGAAATTATGGCACATTTCAGGGCGAATGTTATTCTTAGTATATCTTATTACACAATATCCAGAGATCTAGGGTTGGTCTGGGGCAGCCATGTTTGGGTAAGTTCCAGGGCAGCTACCTATTAGTCAAGTCTACCTGGAGAATAGGAAGAACCAAACTCAATTATGAGCAATTCCAGTTGAAGAAGTGACTCAGAGGTAATGACCCTAAAGAGTAATACCTCTCACCAATCAGCTGGGAAAATCAAGAGCTTACCATGAACAGGTATTTGTATGACATATGCACCTGTAACATCAAAATTTAAAAAGCATATTTCCACAGGCTTTGGTATGGAAAATGGCCTCTAGGTCAAGGATGAATAAAAAAGACTAGAAAAGTGGGGCACCTGGGTGGCTCAGTTGGTTAAGCATCTGACTTTGGCTTAGGTCATGATCTTACAGTTTGTGGGTTCGAGCCCCACATTGGGCTCTGTGCTGACAGCTTGGAGACTGGAGCCTGCTTTGGATTCTGTGTCTCCCTTTCTCTCTGCCCCTCCCCCCTCACATGCACTCACTCTCTCTCAAAAGTAAATAAACATTAAAAATATGGGGGGTGGGGGGGGCAGACTGCAAAACTAATGAAGAGGAAGAAATATCCTTGAGGGCCACAATTCAGCCAGAACAGGTGCTTATAGTGCACAGTGGGTGTAGCAGTGGACTCTTTAAAGGGCTTCAAGAGCGAGGGAAGCACTCTACTTTCAGAAAGTTTTCTAAAAGATTCCTCCTTCAGAAAAACAGCATAACGACATAGCAGTTGTCACACTGGGATTTGGTTGACATTCACGTAGGAGACAGAGCAGTAAAATCAGGAGCTTCTAAGGAATCTGGGAGAGTCAAGGATGGATGGTATCCAAATTATGAGTGGCTAGCCCCAGAAACTACTTAGATACCAGGTCAAAAATGAATTAAGCTGGCAGGAGTCAGGGCGCACAGATGTATAACAGTTCTAGGCAAGTAACCAAGAACACAGTCAACAGACATTTTTGGAGCACCATGTAACAAGTTCTGGGAAAGCTCACTGAATCCAACATGTACAAGCATGGAGTGTGTGTAATACTAACAGTGACAACAGTAATGATAATAATAATAACAGGAGCTGTGATCAACTGAACGCAAAGGTCATACAGTAGTCTCCTCTCATCCCTGGGAAATACCTCCCAAAACCCCCAGTGGATGCCTGAAACTATAGATAGTACCGGAGAAACCTAAAATTATGATTTTTCATATGCATGCATACCTACGATAAACTTTATAAAGTAGGCACAGTAAGAGATTGGTAATAAAAAGAGAACAATTATAAGAATCTACTATGATAAAAGCTATGTGAATATGGTAGCTCTCTCTCAAAATATCTTATTGTACAATATTCACCCTTCTTGTGATGATGTGATATCATCACATGCCTGTGTGATGAGATGAAGGGAGGTGAATGACATAGGCATTGTGATGTGGTGTTAGGCTACTACTGACCTTCTGAAGGTCAGAAGACAGATCATCTGTTGACTGACCATGTGTAACTAAACCACCAAAAGTAGACCCGCAGAAAAGGGGGAACTACCATATATTAAAAGCAAAGTGGCATGTGATACTTGCAACAATTCTGACTTACTCTCATCAGGTTAGGTCCCATATTTAATTTTTTTTATGTTTTTTATTTATTTTTGAGAGGCAGAGAGAGAGCGCGCGCGAGCAGGGGAGGGTCAGAAAGAGAGGGAGACACAGAATCTGAAGCAGACTCCAGGCTCTGAGCTAGCTGTCAGCACAGAGCCCGACGCGGGGCTCAAACCCATAAACCGTGAGATCATGACCTGAGCCGAAGCCGGACGCTTAACCGACTGAGCCACCCAGGCGCCATATTTAAAAAGTTCTTTGAGAATCTTATTCAGTGCTCCCTTTATAGCACTTTGCTCATTTATAATCATTTATTTATCTGTATTAATTTAGCGTCTTTGTCACTATTCTCTAAGGGTCCACAAGACCTATGTTCATGTTTACTTACCATATGCACCTAGCACCTTGTAAATTTGTGATAGATTAAAAAGCTAAGAAAGAAAGAAAGAAAGAAAGAAAGAAAGAAAGAAAGAAAGAAAGAAAGAAAGAAACTAACACAACCTGAAACTCAAACAGCCAGTAAGTTATAGAGGCAGGACTTGAACCCAGGTCTGTTTTAACTTCTAAGCCTGAGAACCTATCTGCTATATCATATAAGTAATTGGAAAAGAAAAACAGAGTCCTTAGTATAAAGAAGATTAGAACAGGAACAAGTCCCACCTACAGGAAGCTTCAAATATTTTCCTTTGGATTATAAATACATTTCAGAGCATAGACAGTTTGACCCCTAAAAGTAGGAAGAGGGAGCTCCAGAGCTGGAAGCGCGCACAGGTAAGCCTGGTTATGAGAGACAGTAGGAATCGCTTTCAATGGAATTTAGTGAGGACACAGAGGTTTTAATAGAAAAATTTGTGGAGAAAAATGGAACACGGAGAGGTTAACCTCTGTCAACAGCAAGATATCTTAAGTACTTCTATCTTTTCGATCTCGCTTAGAGGGAAAGAGCTTCAGTGATGAAAGCCAACCTAATAAACGAGCTGATTCAGTATCAAAATGACTATTAAGTAATTGAAGTGCTTCAAAGCCATTTAAAAACAAGTACATGAGAAAAAAAGCACATGATATATTCTAAGATCTTCATCTTCTTTACCTGTCAACATGCCTCTGAAAAAAATCTAACATCAAAACTATTTGGGTTAGAAAAAGTTTATTCAATAGCTGAATTAAACCATCACCTGAGCCCTCAGACCTCAGCAGTGACAGTGCTGAGAGGCTTAGGGGAAGGATACAATCCCTTTCAATCTCTTAGCTTTCCAGACAATTAACATAACAATTAAATAAAGTCAGAGTACATATTACTCAAACACAGATTCAAGACAATCTCCTCTCAAAACAACATTAAAAAAAAAAAAAATACCAGAAGGCCATCTGTAGCTATTCAAATCCATCCAACATCCAAAGTAATTGTTTAAAGATGCAAATGGCAATATGACCTTCTCCTGAAACCCCTCCAGTGGCTTTCCACTGCCTCCCAATCAATTCCAGATCCATCTCCATTGCTCATATAGCCCTGCTTGATCTGAATCTTGCCTTCCTTCTCTCCAGTTTCCTTCCCCTCCCTTCACTGGTCTCCAGCTACATTAACTTTTCTTTTGTTCCTTGAGTTTTACCAAATTCCAGGCAGTTTTTTACCCTAGCAATTCTCACTCCTGAAATATGCTGCTCCCAGATTTTTACGGTTCACATCGTGAAGAAGGGTCAGCTTACCTGCCTTCCCTGACCACCTAAAGCAGCTTTCACCACAACTCCCCACTCTTCCACATGATTCCGTCTTTTTTTTTTTTCAGTGATTTTACCAGCATCTGAAATTATCTTGTTTATTCATTTGGTTTGTGAGTCTTGTTTCCTCATGGTTGGATGCAATCACCAGAGAGCAAGAACTCTGTGTTTTTCTCACTTGTACCTCACACCTAGAACCATGGCTAACTCACAGCATTTCATTGCCACTAAAAAACTTCCTCTGTATCTTAGCCAAATTCACCAAGGTAGCAACAAACTCTATTCTTCAATCTGCCAATGTGAAGTGTGGGTTGCCACAAAGATAGAAGATACCACGTAACTCAAGAGAAGAAATCCAGATTACATAATTTGATCTGGCAATTAGATCACACGGATTAGACCTTGCTGAGATCATATACAGAACTATATTTGGTTTTGTAACTAGGCCAAGATATATTTTATTCAAAGACACTTTATAATGCATTTTAAATTGTCCCACTGCATATTCATTATTAGAAACAATATTTTTACCCAGTTCCACAAAATTCTATGTCACTTTTCCCATTCAAATAAATGATTCATCAAATGAGGAAAGGTGTACATTCCTAGTATCCAGGAATGAAGAAAAGCATTTGTATGTGGGAAGGGTGGAAGTTACTGGGAGAAGAGGTAACTGCAACAGGGATACAACCAGAAAGCCTTGGAGTAGGAGCTCTGTATGTTAAAACTGGTTTGCACCTTCAAACTTATTTAACCTAATGCACATTTGAAAACAATGTCCAAGATACTCAACATAACAACAGCCTTAATATTACTTTATATATACATGTAAATTTACTGCTTTTAAAAGTACTTTCACATTTATTTTTTGCTTTGATATTTACAACGAAGTGAGAAAGGGCAGGGATGCTCATTTGCCATTCCACAGATGGGAAAATAGAGGAGATGGTGATTTGCCCAAAATGCACAGCCATGACTTTCAAAGAGGACATTAAAAAATCAATTCCTACCCACCTGGCCTTGTCCTCATAGCTAATAAAAAATTGTGCCAGGAGATGTTAAATTTTTGAATTAAAATCAATTTCTCTTTCTACTACTTTGCTTTTTCTCCTCGACGTTAAATGGCTTGTCCAAAGTCACTCAGTTGGCTGGAGCAGTGTCTGGACTAGAACCTAATGCAGAACTCCTACCACCTCACAGAGCTATCTTATTAAATGAAAATGAAGAATTCCTGACACACCATGTGACTCATTGATATTGGCCATTGTAGCTCAATATACAAATCAAGCCCCAGCTAACATTCTAAATGTCTGACAATAGGGAAATCGTAACATAAATTGTGATGCAATGGAATATTCGACAACTGGTAAAAACGATGCTTCTGGAGACTATTTCATGGGGATGATAATGAGAGCTAACATGTCTTGACTGGGCATTTTTTCTGTGCCAAATACTGTTCTTTATGCATATTATATATCACATGTATAGGATATATTTTAAAAATAATAATAACTATGTATACTATATTAAATTCATCTAATCTTTCTGATAGCGTTTTCAGATAGGGATTATCTCATCCAGAAGAAGAAACCGAAGCACAAACGAGCTAAATGATTTGCCTAAACTTACACAGCTGGCAAGTGTACAGAGGTCAAGGTCTGCAGCTGAGAAGTTTGCTTCCAGATTCTACACTCTTAACAAATGCACACATTGCCTAGGACAGTCGTTATAATCTAATGTCAAATGTAAAAGCCGCATGTGTCTGTGTGTACATATATACATATGTATGCATACACATGTACAGATCAAATTGGGTTCTATGACATAAATATTTGTTTTGCCTATAAAGCTATTAAGAGCTAACATTCATTGAGTGCTTATTTAATAAGCCAGGTAAATGCCAAGTGAAGTCCATACATTATCTTATTTAATTTCCCAACAGTTTTATGCGGAAGGTGTTATTTCACCCTCTTGACTGCTAATATCACTGAGGCTTGAAAAGCCTCAGATTGTCCCCAAAGTCCATGTTCTACACTCAACAAATTGTTAGCAGTGGTTAGTAATTGCATGATAATGAGATAATTGGTGATTTCAATTTCTTGTTATTTTCCTATTTTCTGAGTTTTCTACAATGAAACCTGGTCTCTCTTACAATGAGAACAAAACAAGTAAAGCAGTCAGGCGGACTGTGTGAAATACTCGATCAACTGCATGCTCCTGAACCAGAGTGTGGCTCTCAGCCAGAGTGACCCTATGCAGCAGACGGGTGCTCTGGGGAGAGGAGAGGGTGCACCGTCCTGGGGGCTACCTGGCATCCAGGAACCCTACTGAAGCCTTCGATGCTCCCAACACTGTAACATTTCATACACCTTTACTACAGACCAAATTCTCTTCCTAATGTTTTGCATATATTAACTCCTATAATTCTCATGATAACCGTATATTGGGTGGCTTGCATATTCCCCCCCAAAATGTGATCCTTCAATAGCATTCATTCATTCACTGAATTTTTACTGAGCACTTACACATACCAAATTGAGAATACAAAATTGAATGAGACACGGTCCTTGCTTTGGCAGAGTCCTTGGTTCTTGAGGGAGGAGCAAACAAGGTAGGTATATGAACAGAAAATAGCAGCTAAGATTTACTGAGAATTAATTCAGGACTGCAGCATCAAACCCTACCTGCCAGCCTGATCTATGGATTTTATTTTATTTTATTTTTATTTTTTAAATGTTTTTAATGTTTATTGATTTTTGAGAGACAGAGAGACAGTGTGAGGAGGGGAGAGACAGAGGGAGAGGGAGACACAGAATCTAAACCAGGCTCCAGGCTCTGAGCTGTCAGCACAGAGCCTGATGTGGGGCCCGAACCCACAAACCACGAAATCATGACCTGAGCCTAAGTCTGCTGCTTAACCCACTGAGCCACCCAGGTGCCCCTGATCTATGGATTTTAGACTTGTAATGCCAGTCTCCACAATCGAGTGAACCAGTAACTCAAAAATATCTCTTTCTCCCTCTCTGTTTCTGTCTCTTTCTCTGTCCCTCTCCCTCATCCTTTCCCTTTCTCCTTCCCTTTCTCCTTCTGTCTCTCTCTCTCACTCTCCCTCTCTCTTAATCTATTGGTTCTATATCTCTGGAGAACTTGCTGTGATAAGTGCCCTTTCTGGTTTAATCCTTATAGCACATGATTAAATTACCCATGAGAACGTTAACTGTTATTATCACTTCCGTTTTCTAGATGAGGAAGCAGATTCATTAGCTTCCCAAGGTCACATACATGCGGTTTAACCTAGGTCATTCTGAGTCTAAAGCCAATGCTCTTAAACTTTCTGATATGTGGCTTTGCAGGGCAAGAACTGAGAGCTCAGGGAGCACCTCACTCTCAATGTGGGGGATGTGGGGTGGCTTCATTGAAGAGGGGCCTTTCTGTTTGACCTTGAGTGATCAGAACAGACTGACCATGCAGAAAAGGGAAAGAAGAGCATATACAAGGGAAAGAGAAGGACACGGAGCCCCTGTGTCTGGCTGGCACAGTGGGATGTGAGCAGATAAGGCAGCCTCTGTATGAAAGTGTTACACAGCACACTAGGGCATTTGCACTTCAGCTTAGAAGCATGGGAATAATCAAAGGCAAAGGGGTAAAGTGATGTCTTTGATGGCTGTGAGGAGCATGGATTGGAAGCACCAAAGTCTGATCAGGGGTGATAGCAGAGGATAAAAGAGAGAGCCAAGATCTTTTAGGAATGAGCATCTACAGCTCTAAAGGACCTACTGCAGTGAGGCAAGCAGGAAGGAGAAATAAGGAGTGACTCCAAACACTGACTGGGCTCGGCTACCTGGTAGACACAGTTCTTTGAATTGGAGCAACAAGGAGGCTAAGAAAAACTTGGTGATTAGAGTCTATGGTACAGGAGTAGGGTCTTGCCTGTAATAGGGCTTACAGACCATTTTCTACCACTGCTACCATACATAGTGCTGTGAGCAATTTTTCACATGTTATTTTTCAGCAATACATGTAAAGGTTGGCTGCACAGAGAGACCACCTGCATTCCAGCTTTAGTCATTGTTTTTCAACTTTGGGAAATGGTCCAAGGGAAGGGAAGGGAAGGGAAAGCAACGTGATATCTTCTCCTGTGCCAATTCCAAACAACTGGCCAGAGGTGGCCTGGAATATGTTGAGATAGATGCTGACACCAGAGAAAAAGATGGATGACATTGACTGTGATGCCTTCCTGGTCAAGAAAGGGGAAGTGCAGCCCATGGACACCGAGAATCAAAGATGATAGAATATGCTAGTAATGAACGGTATGGTGAAGAGAGGAGAGAAATCGGTAGGCCTATCTGCAAAAGACAGTGCAGCAACAATCTCCTTGAGGAGTAAAACAGCAAGCAGGAATGCCTAGCCACTGAGTGTGAAGAAACCCGCATGTGATAATCAAGCAGAGAGAGAATGATCTGAGAAAATAACTGGCATATGCACCACACTTCTTCAGATGTTTTCATATTCATTATCTCATTTGATCTTCACAAGGACCCTACAAGGTAGGGAGCCCGCATTATTCCTACCTTACAAATGGGGATGCAGAGGCCAAAGCAGTTCCAGAACTCACTCAAGGTCATAGAACTAGTCAGGAGATCCAGCCCCTTCCAGTCCTGGTTCTTCCCTCTACACAGCGCTGACTCATTGACATCAGACGCATGAGACACGGAAGCACAGGAGAGAGCTATAAATGGCCACATTGTGTGTGTGCTTAGCAGAGCAGTGGACCCTAGGGACACATTCATTTGTGTGTCTTTGGGCAGTCACCCAACCAGTCTCAGCACCTTTGAACGTGAAAGACACCATGGGTTCCCAGACTTTGTCTATTCACATTTTGGGAATCATTACTAAAACAAACAAACAAACAAAAAACCCCACCCATCCACACACAGAAAACCTTTGATTTGAACTCTTACAGAGAGAATAAAAATCCTTGGGTAAGTCATTTGGTTTTGGTTTCCTCAACTGCAGAATGAGGTAGGACTAGATTCTAGATTGGTTAATCTTCAACGGCAGCACACACCATCATGTTTGGCCTGATATGGCCAAGGCTTTCACAGAATGTCAGTGAACACCGAACTGTCCTTCTCCAGGAGAAAGGGCTTTTGTTCATAGTGGGAGCCAGGCTTTTTGATAAAGCATTGTGTAGAAGGTAAGCTGTGAAAGTTTAGAGTCCACTGGCTGGTTGATATCACATTTCCCTCCTCGTCATAAAATTCTGGGAAACCAGGGAGTGTCACTGAAAGGAGCCCACTGGGATAAAACGCTTCTGTGTTAGGTGACCTTCCTCCAGCTGATGGCTGATCTGAATGACGGGAACTTGCTAATAAAATTACTTTGCTTAATACTAAGCAAAGGAGGCTTTTAAATAAAATACTGTGTCCAATCTAGTCAGTCTGTTGTTTGCTTGTCAGTCAGAGAGCAGGGCCAAACAATTTCCGGTATGAGCAGGTAAGAGTCAAGCGTAGTAAATAAATGCTGGCTCTGCCACTTGAGCCAGTCACTTAATGTCACTGGGCTCTATTTTCTTCCTATTTGAAATAAAGGTAGTAATACCTATATCTTCCTACCATACAGGGATGATGTGAGAATAAAAAGCATACATACATCAGTGTGTAAAAACATTGCACTGAACTCTAAGTCTGAGGGTAGAGACCACAGCTGCCTGCCCCCCCTTCCCCCCGTCATAGTCATAGTGCCATATTCGTAGAATACCTGAAACTAAGAAAAAAGCTCCTGATTTATCTGTTGAATAAAAGAAGCATTTGGGGAAGTTTGAAGTGTATGCAAATGTCACATAATCTTAATGACAATGTTTTAAGTGAGCACAATATTTTACTCATTATGTTTGTTAAAGATATGTACCATAAGTCACTCTGCCTGGTTCTCTTTAAAACTCCTAAAATACTAGTCTTGATTAAGAGGAATTGATATGAACAAAAAATTAAAACGAAGGTCTTTTGTGTATTGTCACACATATCTGAACTGATAATGTGATTCTGATTCCAGAGTCACCCTTGTCATGGGGCCATTTCTTTTGTGTGGAAATATTCAAGCCTAAAGTTGGAGCTGAACACTCGGCTCTAACTCTGGGCTTGGAACCATGAGCTACGATAAGAGCAAGATATTCATCTGTTTACTTTGATTTGTAGAAAGAATGAGTTCAAGAAGCACCACAAAAGCAGTAGCAGAATGCCAGGCTTCTGAACTCCCCACCTGTCACTAGACACATGGGTAACACAGGCTCGTGGTGACTAATGCAAAAGGAAGCAGGCTTTCCTACCACTGAAGATTCACAAGTGTCTACTTGTGTATTACTTTAAAGTCCCTCTCTTGAACATCCCCCTCCCTATTCTTGCTGTTCTGCCCATATTCTGAGGCCTTTGTACGTGTTCCTCCTCCTGCCGCTTTGGATTGTTCCTCCAAATAATTACATGGCTGCTCACTCCTTCTGCTCCTTCAAATCTGTGTTTATACGGCTTCTCAGTGAGGCTGTCCATTACCTTATTTACAATGGGAACCCTATCTACCCCACTTCTTCCACTACTTCTCCATCCCCTTTCTCCACTCCATTCTTCTCCAAAGTTTATCCCCATCAAATGTACTCTGTGTTTCATTTTATTTCCCATCTCTCCTGCACTCAACAGGAAGCTCCACATAGGCAGGACTTTGTATCTATTGTTCACTATTGAACCTCTAGCATGCGGAACAGGGCCAAACACCATTTCTGATGAACACACAGACCGCAGTTCTATGTTAGGGATGCATAAGGGCCGCATAACTACTTTTGTCTTCCAATACTGCAAAGGTCCAAAACCAACTTATGGAATACATGCAAGGAGAAGTATCCAGCAAAAGGCAGAAAGTAAGACACTGGAATTACTTTGGTGTTGGGGGCATGTATATTTTGAGATGGGAGGAAAAGGGGTCAATCATTCAACTTAAATCTTGGAGAGAGTAAGATGGAGAATCCAAACCATTCAATGAATGCCAGAGATTCTTAGAGCCAGAAGTTCTAGAGGTAGGCAGATCAATTCCCTCATTTTGTTTGCAAGTAAACAGAACCCTGGGAAGCTACAGCAACCTTTTCAAGACACACAGCCAAGCAGTCACAACACTTAAGTCTCAAACCTATGTCTGACTTCTGGGTCCATGTACTTTCTACAAAAAAAAAAAAAAAAAAAAAAAATCCAAACTGCACAAATTCAACAAACCTACTGAGTTTCCAAGACTAATGAATCCTCCGATCAGGAATAATTTGGCATTTGAAAAACCTCATATACCACCACACATTGCCACTGCTTGCACAAATATGTCATACAACATTGCACTCATTTATATTCATTTATTTGTTTAAAAATACTTTGCCAAATTCCAAGTCAAACTCTAGCTCCAGGAGCCAGTATTTTCAGATTTGGTCATGAACCAGAGAAAAGCAAAGACTGCCCAGGAAGAGAAAGATGGGCTGGAAGGATGAGAGAAAAGAAGAAAAGAGAGGCAGAAATAAATGAGAGCAGAAGGGAGAGAGAGAAGGAAAAATCTGTACAGCATATTGACAACACTGTTCCTGGGAATTTCTGGGAATTTCTTTGGATGGCTGTGCTATAACTTATCTCTTTGCATTATAAAATCTTTTCTCTGGAGCCAATCACCAAAATCATTCAAACTCATACATATATTTTCAAATGAACTATTTCTTTTCTTCTGCTTCTCAAAATATATTATCTGTATCTCATAATATCCCACTCCAAATACATTGTTTTTTCTTATTTCATGTTTATTCTCCAGCAAGAAAACAAATTTGCGTGTTTATTTTTCTTATATCCACTACAATGCCCCAAATAATACCTTACAATGTACCATACGAAGTCACCGGAGTCATTTATGTCTGGTTTTACTCACTTACCCAATAAATAAACACACTAAGTGTCCATTGTGTGTCAAGAATGAAGGATAAGGAGGTGAATATGATAGACCAGATTCCTGCCCTTGTGGAGCTTAGCTCTCACTGAGAAATTCAGCCCATACACCATTAAATAACCATGAATCATAAATACATCTGAGGAGAAAGGGTAGATGAGGATGTCCTCAGTGACCCACGTTGAGGGTTTGAGAGCTTGGGATGACAGTAGAGTAGAGAAGGCCTCCTGAGAAGGTGGCAGTTTTGCTAGGATCCCAAGAAAATCAGTCACTCCATGAACTGACAAAATAGTGTTCTAGGCAGAGCAAAAGCCCTGGGGCAGGAAAGCATTTGTTCTAAATACTCTGAGAGTGGCAGTAAGGCATTCAATGAGCTTGGAGAGGCACAGCAGGTCAGAGTGTACGGCAGCTGCCTGTACGCAATGAATTTTAACAGAAATGAGAAGAGAGAGGGTTTTTTTTAAACAAGGAAGTCACATGATAAAAGATATTTAAATAAAGATTCTAAATATGTTCATGACATTCTGTGGATACAGTTAAATGGCATATATGCTCCAAGAAAGGGGACTGACCCCTCTCCAAGTCTACAGCTCTGTCCCCAGGAGCCCACTCCCTCTAAGCAACCCATCCTGTGCCCGCAGAAATACTTGGTAGTCAGTAAAGACACCAGTTAGATACCCAACACCTCTGCCATACACCCCACTTCTCCTTAAGGGGATCCTGCCCTTCCCGAACTTTCCATCTCCTGTCTATCTCTGATCTCCCCCGTATTCAGTTCACTACCCCTCAGGGACTTTTTCAGACACATGAGACCAAATCTGTTATAATCCCTTAAACATTTTCACCCTTTCAACTCCTGTACCATCATCTCAGTACATTCTCTCTCCCTTATTAACTCCATTTGTGAGTTTACATGATGAAAGTAATCACAGTTTAACAGCAGTATAAATAAATACACTGAATTGAGAAAAGGTAAACCACAAGTATGGAAGTAAGATTGAACATAATTGAAAATCTAGTGTCATGTCTCTAAAACTTCTGAAAATATACCTAAAAACTACCTTCACATTTTCTTTCCATCTCATTGTCCTCTAATTAGACCTTCCTTTTTACAAAAATCAACATTTAAAATTGAAAACACATTTAATTCCATTGCTCTCTTCTGGCTACTTACTGTAGTAACGGTGCTGTTCTTCACACACTTCAGTGCAAATATTTAGTATTTCTTTTTGTTATTTTTTATTTTTTATTTTTTTAACGTTTTATTTATTTTTGATACAGAGAGAGACAGAGCATGAGAGGGGGAGGGGCAGAGAGAGAAGGAGACACAGAACCGGAAACAGGCTCCAGGCTCTGAGCTAGCTGTCAGCACAGAGCCTGACACAGGGCTCGAACCCACAAACGTGAGATCTGACCTGAGCCGAAATCAGAGGCTTAACTGACTGAGCCACCCAGGCGCCCCAATATTTAGTATTTCAACTGGATAATGGGTTACTAGCCTTTGAAGGACTAGTGTGGGACTAGTATATATAATCATATATATATCACTATTCCTATGAGAAAACTTGTTTCAAGTGAGCAATTCATAAACAAACTTTCAGGAACATAAACATTGTGAGCTGGTGACTTTCTGCAATTCGTTTATTTGAAACATGGATAATGTATGTGTCAAACCCAAAAGAAAGATTTATCCAGAGTCTTCTAGAATGGTTTACCTGAGGTAATTTTTTTTAAACTGCATATTCTTTGTAGAGATTTAAAGTTGATCCCTAGAATTGTATGGGAACTTATGCATGTAAGAAGGCTCTTTCTCACAGAGCCTTGAGGAAGGAGAGAAATTACATAAATGATAACACGTATTAGAATCTCATATGCATGCTTAAGATTTTTAAAAATAACTTCACTATTTCTGGGAAGCTAGGAGCATTCCCTTTAAAACTTCTTAGCTAACTAGAAAATGAATAGTTCCAGCTTGAAAATGCTTTGTTCCTTTTTGATCACATCAAAGAATTTTCCAAATAAATAAAACTCTATTTCTAGATGGGGCAAAAACATCTTTAAGGTTCTTTGCAACAACAACAGCTCAATTAATCTAGAATTGTTCAAAATTGTCTAACAATAATTTTGGAGATAAAAAGCAATAATGAAGAATTAAAAGGCATGGGCTTGTGAGTATTCATATTTAAAAGAAAGAGAGACAGAATATTTCACAAAAGAAATCAAGTCCTAGTTTTCAATTAGGTTAAGATGCCTATCTTGATATAAACTTAAAAACGGTTCCTATTAAGATGTTGTCAGGAGTCAAAAATATGAGCTTCGTTGTTAAATGAACTTGGGTCCAGAAAATTCTCATCTCCATTTATGATAATTCAGAAAAAACGTGTCATTATATCTTCTGAGGTAAATATGCTCATGGCAAACCAGCCAGGTGATGATGCTGGTTCACTGTTTTTCCTCTAAAATTCAAGAAGGTAATATATACATGACATAATAAAGGACTCTAATTCATTTTATACCATCTATTAGAACCTGAATTGATTAAAAAAAAAACAACAAGACCTTGGGTTCAAATTCCATTCTGCCTCGAAATATTATTATATTATTTTTTATTTTTGCAATTTAGAAAAAGGACACCAAAACTACTGCATGCAGAATACACTTATTCACAGATTATTGTGAATAGTAAATATAATAAAATGTATTAAATCAATTATACCCAGCCAGTCCTTAACAATATGCTTTTTAATCTTAAAAATTGATATATAGGATGAAAGCATTAGTTCCCAAAAACTTATCCTTCCAGTACAGAACCTAAGAGCCTGACCAAGGAACTAACAAATACTTTTGGTGCAGTTCTTCAAGACAAGGGACAACTTCGCTGGCTTCCCTACAAGTAAACAGACATCCTAAGAAACCCTGACTTAGTTTCACTTATCTTGGAAAGGGTAGCTAAAATGGCATTTTCAAACTTTAATAATAATATGTGAAAACAACAGAATCCTTGAAGAGCTGCCCAAATCACATAGTAAGCTTAACCCATGCATGTGCCTTTAAGCATATAACTCCCTTTGCTCACCCTCCTTCCCTTCACATTCATACCACGTAAGGCTCCATACCATGTGGCATACTTTAGGAAAGACACAACTCAATACCAACCACTGCCAAAAAATATAGACTGCAGGAATCAATGAATCAAATATAAAATTAGAATGCCTGTTTTTAAATAAAAATATTTGAAAGGAATCATGGGGCCACAAATTAGTGGTAACATGTTGGAGGTTCCTGCAGAATTATTTCACTACCTTGAGTGATATCAGTATCACTGGGGAGGTAGTAATGTTCCTCCTTTATGACCAGAATTTCAAATATGCGTTGGATGAATGGAGCTCATATCTTTTTCCATCAAAACAAGAACGCAAAACTAAACTATGCGCCATTCTGAAGACTATTTGTTTGCTCCTGTTTTACACAAAGTAGAGAAGTGGCTTTGAAAAGTTGCCACGGCCATGGTTTTCCTGAGCAGCAGACTAACAGACTTTGGTAAATATAGAAATATATATATATATATATATATATATACAGTGTAAATGTAGGCTCTCTCCATTTCTTAATAATGTACATGTGTTGACAACTACATGTGTATGTAAAACAGTGTGTGTGTGTGTGTGTGTGTGTGTGTGTGTGTGTGTGTGTGAGAGAGAGAGAGAGAGAGAGAGAGAGAGAGAGAGAGAGATGTACAAGTAGAAGAGAGACATCATTTTAACTATCTTAATGTTGGGGGACACATTCTCAGAACCCACTGATGTTTCAGCAGAGGGCTTCCATGACAGAATGTTAGGGTGACTTTTACGGGGTTCCTTATCTTTCTAAGGTTATTGTGATAGATGGAACAGGCTAACTTCCTCTATTGGTGAATTAAGTGGATAAAATAACTGCGATGCCACATCTTCAGAATAAGAGCTATTTGGAGGCGAAATTCTGGGATGCAATATCAGAAACATGCATATATTGCCACAAAGACTAGCAACTAAGTGGAAAGCTATTGCTAGGCAAATTGATTTCTGGTTAAGATTCCTACTGCCTTTCTAAGGTTAGGAACCATTAAGATAATAAGTCTTGAAAAGCATTTAAGTAGGAACTGCAGGTAGATACAGATTTTTAGTTGCAGGTAAATTTTGAAGCCAATGGGAACACTTGTCCATTTTCTTTTGCAGGGATCTGATGGAAGGCAACTGCATCCGTAGTGTCACCTCTAATTCAAAACCGTGCTAAGAGAACATCCTTCATTAGATAAATCTGGCAAACCTAGAGCAACAGTGCTAATTCAGCTCCTACACATGTCTTTGTTACAGTTCTCATCTCAGTTTAGGCAGCTCAGATAAGCTTATCATAGGGCTCTGAACTGACATTCTGGGATGGCACAATAGATAATATTTCCAGGAGAGTCATTAATGAGCATCAATAAATGCGACTTCCTTCAAAAAGGATGCCTGAACTCCATAGTTTGCAAAGCAAGAAGTAAAAATGAATGATCTTCCACTCCCCTGTGTAAGATTCAAACCTAATCAGAATGTATGCAGATTTCTTTTTAAGAGATACTACCACTGAAATTTAGCTGGAGAAATACAGTGCCTCTGTAGACAAGATTTTTTTTTTTCTGAAGAGGGTAATCCACCTGAGTTTAAATTGAAAAGTGTATCAGTAATATACTTTCTGTTTGTCTTGCCTCATTATTCAAAGATTAAATTCATTTGGAATTAGTGAAAATGGCTTAATCCTAGAGCATTAGTAATCTCAGTTTATTTAGACCTGTATTTCAAAGAACTAGCCTGAAAGTCCTTTGCAAAAAGACCAGGCTCCATAATAAAACAACAGCCAATCTCTCTTTTAAGGCTATTTTCTAAAATCTGTGGGCCATGACTGTAGAATTCTTCACTCCCCCAAATTACATTAACAATTTTTGACATGATGACAGAGAGAGTGAAAAGAATTCATTTCTGCCAATTAAGTGCAGGCTACACCACTGCTTTTTGAAACCATCCTCCTCTTACTCCATTTCGGTAAATTTCTAAGGAATATTTAAAATCTGTAGGACAGACCTTGGCTTTAAGAGGTGGCCTCTCTGCCATTTTCATGGCTGATTTGAGACCCATTATGCACTTGATTCTGCATTGTGAAATCCAGGCTGGGGACAAATTTCTGCCTGTCATCTTAGGAAAGGCCAGGAGTTTTGCACCATCCTGTAGTGTGAAAACAAAATCAAAGCCGGGGTAGGGCTGCCTGCTTTTTTCTTCAGCTTGCTTGCTTCTTTGAGGCAACCTTGGCTGTCACTTATCTTGGGTAATTTAGCAGAATAAAATATAGTTTAAACAACATCTCCCTAGGGAAAGTTCCTTCTTATGCTCAATATTGAATGCAAAAAGGTAATCAGTAAGTAATCATTTGGAGCTTGGCTAAGAATAATTGCATGGGAATGCATTTAGGAAGCACAACATTCTTTTTCTAACCTGATAAGACCCTGAACCCGAGTCTAAGAGGCCCAGATATTTTCTTCATATTGCTCATTCTGTTGAAATGACATCCCCATATAACTATAGTCCATGGACCAAATTTGCTGCACCTATTACCCCAACAATAAGATGTAAATTGCAGAGATAAAATATCTTACAAAAATTAAGAAATTTTTTTAAATAGTTCACTGAAAATGAAAGTATGGATAACTCAGTCAATGACCTCTCCTATCTAATGTCAATTTCAGAAAACAAGTTTCCATTGTAAATGTTTAATCAGTATAGTCCCAGGAACGCTGAGCAGAAAACCTTATCTTCTCTCCCAACTTATTTGCTCTGCAAGCTCTTTCTTAGCTCTATCTCAGCTCCCTGGAAGCACTTTAGGCTTTTTGTTGTTCCCCCCCCCCCCCCTCTCAAAAGAGCTGGAAGCTCCGTAGGTTCTGAGCTAAACAGAAGCCCTGTGGTTTGATTCCATTAGTCTGAGCCCTGGTCCGCTGCAAGCAAACTGCAGCATTTCTGCTTGCAAATCCTGGCAACCAGGTTCTAGAGCAGCCACAGACACAGGCTGCACACATTCTTCAACGCTGTTCTGCCCAAACCGTGCCTGAAGCTAGTCAACCACAGTAGAAAGCATCCTACCTTCCATCATGGTGGCAGAATTGCATTCCTTAATTTCCAAGGAGTCTGAAAAAATACAGGAGGATACGATTCCAGGTCCCAGCCGAGTCCTCACGACGCTGCTGCCGAGAGGTCTGCTCCGTCCACTGCTGAAGCCAAATGAGACAAGTGTTAACCCCAAAGATAGGCCATGGATGCTGCTGGTGCTGCTTCACCTACAGGCTCCCAGGAAGATGCTGCGAGAGAAAGGGAGAGGAACGGCAAGCCGGCCGAGCTGCACCGCCTGCGCTGCCTCGGCCAATCCCTTCAGCTCTGGACCGCGTCACATGGTAGCCAGCCTGCATCTCCTGACACAATACCCCGGGAGAGCACACAGAACCTATTTTCCGTCCCTATTCCCCTCCACCCCCACCCCTCCTGCTTGTCACCCAACGCGCAGCCCCTTCCCCACCTGGTGACGCACTTTCCCGCCCCTCCTCTTCGTCTTCTTGAGCCTATTGCAGCGGCTAGGTACCTGAGATTAATTATCAGACGCTGCCACCTTAACTGGGGACTCGGGCATGAAAGGAGCACCTAAGTGGCTCTCTGCGGAGGGGATTTTTTTTTTTTTTAAAACTTCTTAATGATTCCCTGCAGCCTGAGGTCTTAGCCACACACTTTTAAGCTTCCATTACCGTCTCCTTTTGCCCTGAAGGAATTCCACATTTCAAATGTTAATGTCTGTGGCCTCCACACACGTCCGTGAGTCAGTCTCTCTCTCTCTCTCTCTCTCTCTCTCTCTGGCCCCCCCCTCTCTTTCAAGAGAGAAAAATCAATCCGGTGACGTCACATTATAAGCAATTATCCCCAAAAGGATGATGCAGAAGAAATTTCATCCCAGCTGCCTTCAACAGAGCCAGGGAATTAATCGCGCATGACATGCCCAAGGGCTGGGAACTGTCACTAAAACAAAGAGACAAAAGAACCCACCCGAGCAGGGCTCTGGAATCAAACTGGCAACGCTTGAGATCATTTCTGGGGCGGGAGGCGGGAGAGAGGGCAGCCGGCTGGGCGGCCGGGCCCGCGCCGGACGGAAGGCAGCTGTGCACGCCGCTCGCTCCGGGGGCAACCTGGGCGCGCCGCCGGCCG